>NW_008692140.1:19593-55377 GCF_000695815.1 Acanthisitta chloris
AATTTGGCAAGGCAACATCTGACATGAGCACACAGGGTGTCAGGCATTCCTCTCTCTAGCTGACTAATTTCTATCAAATTTGACAGAGTTCAAAGCTTCTACAAGAGTTCTATGAAAATCAGTCTCTCATAAGATGGTAGAGATCATATTAGTGCTCTCACTGAAGAAAAGGCAGAGAGAACTTAGTATTTGATGGCCACTGCTGGGCTAGTCAGCACATATTCACTGCCTGGTGAGTTTGTAGATGTGCTCTATACTAGCTACAGGACATACACTGTCTCTCAGTCAGTGAGTAAACCAGAAAGCAAGTCAAGATTGAGGGGAACTGGTGACAGTATGAGGATGGTCTTCAGGGATGCAGAAGAGATCTAGAAATATCTCAGTGCTAAGTTTGTGGTTCTTGCAGTGGGGTGGGAGGGTGTTGTAAGATACATGAGACACAAACCCATCATAACCAGCCTTCCATTGCTCCTTTTCCTGGACACTGACTGCCAAAGGAAAACTGACTGTACACACAACTTTCAAATTCCACCCACTTCAAATGAACACTTACCAAATGGGAAATTTGAAGGGCTTCACTTCACAATGCTGTCTCCAACTCTGACAATTTCTGTGTATGCTACATAAGACAGACAAGAACTCCTGTAGGGTTATTTTCTCTGCAGAAGTAGTGAAAATCATTTGATGTCCCACAAGTCTCAGTCACAGTACTTCATACATACAAAGAAACTTCCACACCTGTCCAGTCCTCCTTCCAATGAAATCCTGCTGCATAGATTCAGGCATTGTCCTGCATTCACTAACATTTCCACCACTTTATTCGCCCTGAATAAAAAATCATGCCATGATTAAAGAGACCTCCATCTCCCAGGTGCAAAATATCTGCCTAGAGGGCACAAGACTAAGGCCACATTCATAACTCATGCAGTGTATTCAATTTTCTTGGATCCACCTGATCAGACATGTCAGTTTACTAAGGAAAATTGTCTGCATCTGAATCTATATTCAAATTCCTCTTGTTCCAGGGAGGAATTATGTGGAAATGTAGTCTTCTCTTCTCTTTTCTGAAAATTCTTTCAGACTATGTATAAATCAAGGTGTAATGGAGGTCCTTAGATGATATGTTCTTGAACCTGTAATTCTGCTGGAAAAGAAGATTATATGTATATATATCTTTCTTTCCTTCTCTGATTCACAACAGGAGCAGGATCCTTTAAAAAACTGTCTTGTTGCTCATGCAAATCTTACCAAAGTCACTCCATAAAGTTATGAACTTTAAAAAATACAGATTCTCAGCTTACTTGTGAGTATAATTGTGTTTAACTATCCTCACTCAGGCTAAGCAACACATCAAATTACTGTATAGATAATTCTTGTAACATTTAGAGTGCTACTCAATGCAAATAAGGATGCAGATTCACAACCTAGTATCTTTTGGGGAGCTAAACCACAAGAACAAAACAAGGCCAAAAATAATTTTCATTATATTGGCATATATTTATGGATCCAAGTGATTAATTGAAGGCCTAGCATAAAAACACACTCATGATTGGAAATTGATTGTACTTGTTTCAAACAGAACTGGAGCTTTCCTGGGGTTTAACCTGTCATTTGCATAGGTTAATTTTAAATGGCAGTGCAAATTTAGCTTGAAAAGATAATTATAATATTTCACCTCCTTTCATCTCAGGTTATGTAAATGAGACTTTAATCTTTTTGCAGTTCATATTATATTAATAAGAAAAAAAAATTTTGATTTATGTTATGCTGTCAATCACTTGATAGCAGTGGACGCAAATGAAAGCATGTGGGTACAAATCAGGCTAATTTCCAACTATTCTCTTAAATCTTTCTTTTAATCTATAGGGTTATGGCACATATTCCAGATAAGCAAGTGAACAGAGAGATAGTTTTGACAGGTATCTTGTTAGACTGATATGCCATTCTTAACAGTAATAAATTAATTCATCTCTCTGATAAGCAAACTTTTTCTTAGACAGACAGTTCTTTATGCAGTATTTCATTGTCCAAGATTTCACAGTTCTGCTCAGGTTCACCCACCTCAAACACATATATTTATGGTTGCTAAAAGTCTTCCTTGCCTCACTTTTTTTGGTTTTTCATGGTGAGAATAGTGCTCAAATAATTTCTCTCTGGTTTCCCTTTTCATACAAGTTGTAGAGCTTATTGCACATCTCAGAGCTTCTACATACTGCAACATCCTTCACAGTTTGTCCCAAGAGTAGCTCAACTGGAATCAGAATGGTCCAAGGCACTAAAGACTTGGCTTTGCTTTCAATAGACACTTTTATCCCAGGAATGTGAAATAGATGGAAAGACCTCCAGTTCCTAACCATCACCATCAGGTGACACTGTTTTTTACCTGTATATAAACTTTGTTCTCATTTTCACAGCTGAAATAGTTTCTGAGTCTTGTGGCCATCAGTCTGTCACAGCAGAAATCAATGCTGGGCAGTCACAGATTTTCTTAGTGTCATTTGATTTCTTTGTTCTATAAAACACAGACGAAGCCTGTTTCCTTCATAAGAAATACTGCAGAAATTATTTCCTGCAGAGATTCTGGAAAAGGCCTTCTCCTTCTTTCTCCAGAACCCATGTAACAACTTCAAAGCAGATACAGGCAGTGAAACACTTCTGTCTCACTAAAACCCTACATATAGTCCTAGGAGAAAGGTTACTTGGTCAATATGACCTGGACAAGCTGTGCCCATTCACACAACTTCCCTGTGGCACAAAGGAAAACTGGGAAGATCTAACAGTGTGAAGAAATATGATTAAATAAGCAAGACCAAGACTTTTTTTTTATATCCCTATTCCTTTCTATAAGATTTCCATGTACATTATTATCACCCGTTAACTAAGAATAATTTCTCATTTTGACATAAAATACTATTTTGCCAGTTAAAAATCCAATTTTCAAGACTGTTGTCCCATAGTTGCAGTTTCATTAGGCCTTGACACATCCACCTGTCACCTGAGATGATTTTAACATGATTCTTACTGCATAAATGGCAATAGTGGAGATTTCAAATAATCCTCTGGCTGCCCACAAGTATTTAAATCTAGGTCGTGTGATTTTACATCAAAGTGTTCACATGTTATTATCCTCATCAGCTCAAGCCAAACCAGCCAGAATTTTAGTCCTCTTGATGTGTTGTAAAATAGCCCTTGATAACCATTTCCCCGTCCTTGAAAAACTTTCTCATTGAAAGGAAATGGAGCTATGAAAGATAACTGACACCTGAAAAAAAGGGATCATCTAAGAAAAAAAAAAAGATACAGACACATTCTCAATTGCTATAAATACAAAATAACTTTTATCAGTAGAAAATTTGGCTCAGAAATTATGTAGGAACATTACCTAAGCCAGCCTTCATCCCTTTCTGACACCAAACTCTGTCCTTCTGCAGATTTCAAAGTGCTTTCTGTATCATTTGGTAGATTCCAAGGAGAAAAGCAAGCAGAAATGCTGGAATGAGAAAGTCCTTCCCAAATATCAGATCTGGATTGAAAGAAAAATCACCAAGCACATTCTTACATGTTTTGAATCAGAAATTTTTTGATTGCCATCAGACATGGCAGTTGGCATACATCCAAACTGCATGTTTAGTTTGAAAGTTGCTTATTACAGTGCCCTTCTAAATTGAGCTCCCTTGAAATTTTCACCATAGTTTTCTAAAGGATGTAATTTAATAAAATGTACCATGATGTTCTGCTTCCTGACTGTGCGCGAGGAGGTTCCACCTCGTTATTTTTCCTTCGTTTTCTCCCACGCATGTACAAATGCATACACTATGCCTCCCACATTTTCATAAATGTGCAGTGTAAATTTACTGCACTGACAAGAAAATAGAAATAATTACATCTTCTGCTTTACCACTTGATCATCCAGGTCACATTCCTTGTGACTTTCAATGTAATAAACTACTTTGATCCATTAAAATCAATAGGACTACTGCTGGACAGAGCTGATATTGCATTTGCAGAAAAGCATTTTTCCCCAGTGAGAATATGGATAGGATTCTTTAATTCTCTTCTTCTCTCTCTTGTTTTCACTGCTACTCACAGGAAAGCAATGACAATTTTGAAAAATTAAGTAGGGCTTTCCTTAGCTGCTACTCCAATAAGGTTGGCTTCTTTTTTTTCCGAAGGCTAAATGATGTTTGTTCACTAGATGCTGTCTTTCAGCCACGCAAAACAGCCTAGTTTGTATGAAACATCTTCTAAGGCCTAAAATTCATTGTAGTGAAAAAAATCTCTTTTTGCCTCCTCTTACAAGGTGAAACAAAGTACAAAAAAAAGTTCAGCTTTGGTAATGACACTAAAATATTCACGAATGTAAAAAGGAGAGAGAGTACACACTAGAACTTTACTCCATGACTTGCAGTGAAAGTGTTTTACAGTAAAAGGTTGCTTTACTCTTGGGAATTCATCTGCTCTCTGTTTTTAATGTGCTACATAGTCTACTCCAGAGTAGTAAAATAGTAATTCCAGTACTGAAAGCATTTTTGTTATTTGTTTTTTCTCCAAAGAACAAATTATCAGTTTGCACTTGGGAAAAGCTCTCAGCTAAAAGGCTCAAATATTCAGTGGATCAGGTTTTGCAAAGCAATGTTCATTTTAACTTTTTTTTCAAGAAGAAGTTGTTGCTGCTGAGAATTACATCAAAAGGCAATCCTGCAAAGTAAACAATTGTTTTTGTAACAGAGATTAAGACCAAAAATTTTAAGCACCTCGTTGATAGGAGCAGAATTCCCTTTTAAAAATAAAAATCTATACTCTTCATGCTTATCAGACAAGTTCCTTTCCTGAAGCCAATCAGACTGCAGCTAGCATTTTGAATAGGTGCACAATAAGCAGCCATCACTTTACTAAACTAATATCCATTAAACAAAATGGTCATAAGTGCATCAATCTAGTGTAATAGCAAGAATGTCATTGAAATAGAAAGTTGTCACAGGATCAATGTCCCCTGCCTTGAAAATAAACATTGTGGTTTCGACTCAGCACTTATCAAGCAGCAGGAGACCATTATCCTGTGATAACATCCTATTCTATTGACATTATCTGTTAACTAGAGATACTCAGCAAAATATCAGCTTTGCTCACTTTAGGTAAAATAAGCACTCGTTTTACATCTGCTGTACATAATCATTGGGTGTGTGTGTTTCCCACAACCTTTAAAAATGCAAAAATTATTTTAAAATATTTTACGACATACACTAATACTTATATGGCCAAAGAAAGTTCTTAAATGAACAAGAGGTAGTGAAGTGATCCAAATTATAGCTACCACATTGCTTTCTACTGCTGCCAAACCCTTCCTTGGCCATTAATTATTCTGTTGCTTGCTTGTCACATTGTTGAGCTATGATTTTTCTTTGGGTAAACCCTTGTCTGAACTACCTTTCCAATATCCATTCTGACTATCATAGGATCTATGGACTTTTTTGCATAAGGAAGGTGGGACATGGGATGCATTTTCTGTTTTGATTTTGAAGTATAATTTTTCCCAGATCTGTTCTAATTAAGCAGGTACATTAGGACTAGACAACATTTTGACTGATAAATGATGGATCACTGATGCTAGGATGAAATTTTCCTTCCACTGAGACCTACATGCATCTCCCTTGGAAGTCAGCAAATCATTGGAGCACTGCCAGACCTTTTACAGGCACCTGATGGATTTCCTAATTCCATCTCCCCTTCACAATTTAGCAACTAACTTCATAGCTGAGGCTGCTATCTGGTATGCCTATTACTCATTCAAGACATTGTGTCATTCACAAACTAGAACTTTGGCCTCCCCTATTCATCATCCTCTCTATCTACAGTCTGTAGATATTCACTGACAATCGTTGCCTTATGAGGTCTTTATTTTCCTCTTCTTCTGTGTGATTTTTTTACACTTAGAAAATAAAAACTCTTCATCCTGCTCCCTGAAAGTATGGAAATTGCTTAAGGCATCATGTAGTTTTCAAGGAAAAAATCTAGCTTTTTGGACCCTAAGAGGCTTGATACATTATTGTAAAAAATAGAGTGATTGGCTTGCACATTCCTAAGTGAAGTGTTCTTAGTTTATTGCAAAATTGCCACATATTTCTATATTTTATTAAATAACAACTAAAAAGACCAGATCTAATTATGGGCATATGGTAGGCCTGTTGTCTAGGAGGAGTAACTATTATACAGGGTTTTTCCCATGGAGCTGAAGTAGCTGGTCTGCTACATAATATGGTTTAGAGTATTGAAGTAGAACAGTTTTCCTTGCTGAAAGTTTAATGTCAGCTGTATTCCTTTGCATGCATAATGCGTTTCCTACATCACTTATCAATATCAGGGAAGAAACAGTGGCAGAAGTGGTGAATATGAGGATATTAACTTAAAAAAATTGAAAATTAAACCAAAAATCCTATATAATGAAGAAAATAAAATTTATGCAGCTGTCTAAGCATCCTTCTACCCTGCTTTTTGTGGGCAAGTTCTCTCATGACAGCCCATCACAATGCCACATTGCCTTATGTGTTAAGGTTAAGCACGTCTGGCACAAGGATCTGTCCTGGCTTTCTTAGCACTAGACAGATTGGAGCTTTCCTGTGAACTGGCTTACAATGTGCTGTGAAAGTTTTTGCCTTCCCTTCAAATCTCCATGACTGCTTGACACTTTGTTTAGCTCTTTTTTAAGTCTGCATACTCCTTTCTTCCGTCCTTTCCTACTACCTACTCTGATTCTTCAACTCCCATCTAAAACAATCTATATCGTGGTCATGAGGCTTCACATAATGTCTTTCCTGGGATACTGATGTTCCAACAGCACCACCTAATCTCAGAAAAGCTGTAGGTCTACAGTTTGCATCTCATAATTCAACTGTGTCCACATTTAGATGTCTCTTTCTCGGACAACTAAAGCTCTCTGAGTATCTTCAAAGAGAGAGGGGAGGCAGTGAAGGAACAAGAGGAGTCCACAGTGTCAATGGGTGAAAGGAAATATTCCACTCATTAGACCCTCCAAAGAAGCAATGCTCTGTGGCCAAAAGAGAAGTTAGAGGCAACTATGGAGTATCCTGTTTGTACTAGCATCTCCACAAAAACAACAATTCAAATAGCATCTTGAATTTGATCTTGCCTTTTTTTGGCTTTCCTTGCTGATCCATCCTTACTATTGATCATAGCAATTTTTACACACTCATCAAACACCATATATAGTGAGTAGATTCTACCTGAAGTTGAAGCTTTATCATTGGAGCTTAATTACTGAATATATTCCAGTACATTTCTAATCATTCTGCAGGATGCACAAGCCAAAGTAACAGATTTTGTTTCACCAGGGAAGAAAACATGCTCTCTCACCAAGGCAGAGGGAAGAGGGTGGGTGATGCTGGAATCAACTCACAAATGTAGCATTCTCATAACCCATGGCTTACTCATTATTCTGTCATGTCCCAGTGTATTCAGTCCCCTCAGCAAGGCACCAGCCTGACTGATACATGACACACAGTAGAACCATCCCAGACATATGCGAGAAGAACATTTAGATGTTTCCCACTTCACAGAGTAGCAGAGAGGCTAAAAATGGTAAGTTTCAACTCTTTCATGCATTAGGATACTGTAATGTTGTACAAGCTAATTCATGCATCCCTCCTGGGTCTTATTATCACAGAGGCACTGCAGAGAAGGACAAAAGAGTAACTAAAATCCATTGCAATTACACATAGGCAAGCAATTAGGGGCAAGTTCTGTTTGCCCTCTGTGAGAGCACACAGTAGGAGTTGCAAGTACAAGAAATACCTATACTCCTTAGAATGTTTCTGCTCAGTATCTCACAGCTCACAGCAAAATTTAACATATAAGCAGTTATTAATATACACTAACATATAAAATGAGGTCATGGCTGCATTTTTGTTGTGCATGGGGTTTATATATAGATATATGGATATTACAATTGTGTAGTATTGGTAGAGAGTTAAAAGTAACCCTGAAATATTAATTAGGATTGTAAGGAATGTTCCTGTGAAATTTTTTTGTTGTTTTTGGATGGGAGAGCAAAGGAAAAATGGTTTGGAGCTTCACAGTGGGTTCTAAAACATTGAACAAAGTTGTTAATCATGTAGTGCTGTTTCTTTCCCAGAAGGAGTGGATTCTTGTGAAGTCCAGCTCTAAAACAGTCAGTGGCTAAAAGTCTTGGCCATTCTTGCCTGGCTGCAAGTCCTTTATGTATCTTCTTCAAACCAGGGAGGTCAGCCAGGGTTTCCCACATGAGGTTAGTGCCTTTGCCAAACAGGCCGTTAGCTACTTTGAGGTAGATCTCTCAAACTCTTTCTTGGATCTGTTGTACTTTATAAAACTAAAAATTCATTTAACCACATCGAGAGGCAGCCTGAGTTTGTATGACAGTGATTAGAGCACTTTCAGATGCAAGAAATTGATGTTAGAGTACTTGTTCAATGGAAGTTTGATTAGTTATTCAAAATGGAACAGCCCCAACAAGGGAAATGTATCCCTGGAAACAGTGCATGGCAGTAAAGGCGCTCAGATGACTGAAGTTCAAGTCTGTAATTAGAATGAATTGAGACAAATTCATGTAGCATCATTTGCAGTGAATGCCCTAACGTCTTGAGCATTTCCTATTAGTGCCTACACATGTGGTTCTTGTGGTTTTTCATGAATAAGTTTGAAAGGTCACATCTTAACATTAAAAAGGAAATAAAACAATCAAAGAAAATTCTACAGCTTCTAATCACGATCTTGTAGTCGCTAAAGTCTGTCCTATATCCAGATCACACTTTTCAATATTGCACTGCTAACAGAACACATACAGCAAAATTCTCCATTCTATTCTAGCAAGTTTATCATATGGTTTTGGTGGTGAGCAACAACTCTGTTCAGTAATCAATCATGATTACTGGCTATATACTGTACATGCAGCAGAAGAAATTAATCTAGGACAGTCTGGGGTAGCATGCTAATTAGTGATATGCTGAAACAGCATTTGGGCATGGCTCCTTGAAACTACAACTCTTCCATCGGCACAATTGCCTCACCCTAAGTATAACACTTTACAAATGATGCACCATTTTGTAAAATTAATTGGCCTGTTACATCCACACAGTCTAGAAGGAGACTGGTATTATGCTTAAAATCTGCATAACTATTCTTCATATTGTGTGCTGCATTGCACCATGGTTCTTAAATACCACTAGATACTTTTTACTTTTTATCTCCAAATGGGAGAGCAATAACTTTTTCACGTGACTATTATACATCATAAGGTAAGGTACATAGTAGTATCCTAGTAGCCTTTTGCTGTAGTACACATTAATCATATCTATCCCAATATCAAGAAATTTTGTAACCCTATTTTTGATGATGCTGGGTCACTTTGAAGAAAGCAGATCAGAGCAAGGGTGAGAAGTGATAACTCCGGAACCAGTGGCAGTTTTCAACACCTGCTATCACAGGAAATGCTAAAAACAAAATCCAACAATCTAAATATAGTTGAGCTTGATTTGTTGTTTTGATTTGTTTTCATTTATGGCCTTCCAGGAACAAAGGCTGGTCCTTAAACTACTAGAGAACAACACAGCATAAGTAGCCATATCCCAAAGGTGCTTACAGACAGAAGAATCAAGAAGTAATAGTTTGATTAGCCATATCCCAAAGGTGCTTATAGACAGAAGAATCAAGAAGTAATAGTTTATTGTCTATGTAGCAAAACAGTAGCCCTTATGCAAGGAGTTGTTATATAGACTACAATGTTTTCCTTGAGATAAGAGCTGTTGGTCTGGGTTGCTCAAAAAATGTCTAAAGAGTGCCAGAGCAGTCTTCCAGTAGGCTTTCAAGCAATATCTGACTGAACTGGTACTACTGGATGCAAACTGTGCTGAGATATTCCATTTCAGTCCTTCACCAGTGGTCATAACAGACTCTGTCCAGGACAGTGGATTTGAGCTCAGAACTTTCAGGTCCTAAACAAACATCTATTACCAAAAGAATTACACCTATTTTAAATTTATAGAATACAAAAGAATTAGAACTTATAAATAAAAATGTTTTACAGGAACCTTCTTAAAGGGCAGCTATTTCTGCTGGAAACAGTGTTAGATCAAAAACATCCTAAGTAGGGTTTTTTTCCTGCCCATTTTGTGCAAGGCAGAGGGAAAGAAGAGTCTTTCCATTTTAATTCCTCTCCTGAGATTCCTTCATCCTTTTCTCCAGAAAAAGGAAATTTCAAAAATCTGAGAAATTAATTTCAATCTTTATCCTGCCCCCTTTTTGCAGGGCAAAAATAAAGTCCCCCTGAAATCAGAAAAGTATGAAAATATAAAGATATTGAAAAAAATTTTAAAAATGAAACAGTTAAAATTCCATTTTGCTTCTAAAATTTTAAGTTACAACTCTATCAGTCTTATCTACAGGAAATACATGGCAAGAAAGTCAGCTACTGAGTCCAAAATAGCTTCTGTTATTTCACTTGAATGAAGCAAACTCTACTAAACTCCAAACTGAGTACTTTGGAGAAAAAGTCTTGGGCATTTGTAGTCATGGTTCAATATTCATTGATACTTAATATATATATTATCTGACCTGCTGGCAGAACAAAGGTGATCCAGATCAAGTGTGAGCACACAATTACACATTTCTCCAGCAACCCACACAGCAAGAAATACAATGCTTATGCCAAATTTATGCCTGCTGTGGGAGGACAGGTGCTAAATGACTGAACGAGAACTGCTGAGGCAGCAGAGTGAGGCTATACTGTTTCTGTTCTTTGCATTTGAGCAGTATTTTATTTTTGCTTTCCACTCGAAAGCCAGGCTTACCATTTTGTGGAGCTGCAGCCTGGGGCACTCTGCTCTTCACATCAGATAGCACACACATAATCAACAAATTATTGCTCTTCAGCATCTACTGAGACTGGAGAGAGGAGACACCTAGCCCTAAGGCACATTCAGTTTCTTTTTATTGAGACTGTTAACAAGGGGCAATTACAATCAATTCTGACGATGCCTTTTGTGCTGCTGATGCCCATCACTGGAAAATGTTCTTAGAACAAAGCTGTGGACAGAATTCAAACAGCTATTGAGAACAGATAATTTTCAGAGTAATTTCATTCCAAGGTCGACTTGGCCCCTTCCTGATAATTCTCCTATGTGATTTTTGTACAAAAACCTTGATACAGGTTTGTTTAATTTTTAAGGGCAAGTGTCTACAGCACTTGCCAACTTTTCAGCAGTCTGGAGGCAAAATCAACCTGGTATTCATATCCATCTCCTCCATCTTCCCCAAACAGACAAGTTTTTCTAGAAGTGATGGAATTGACTAAAAAGAAATCCTGCAATTTCTCAGTACAATTAAACATGAAAGCAAGTCTTGGTCTTCTCCTAAGTAACTATGCTGTAGGCATTCACTTGTACACAAGTTAACTTATTCAAAGGGTCCTTCAATGTGGTTCGCTGTGCATGAAAGACACAGCTTCAGCAACTATCCATTTGATATAGAATTCGAGCAACAGCCCATGGATTAAAGTTCCCTCAATTCATTATCTGTGCTCAGAAATACCCAGTCACCTCCAGACAGCATCTGCCTACTGAACTGTAAACATGACCATCCTGACATTCTGAAAAGATAAGCTAAATACAATAGAAAGTACAGAGAACTGCTTTAGTTATACAATATTAGGCACTTAAGCAAAACTGGAGGTGCAAACACATCTCTTCTAAAATTTAAGGGTTGAGCAATGCAACAAAACACATCACCACCATGGCTGGAGGGTTTCTGTAATACTGAATTAGCTTTCTGTTTAAATGGCTGTTCTACTCTAAAATCATATATGGAGTACAGAAGGTGACTTTTTTAGAAAACCCAGACAACAAATAAACAGAGAGGTGATTTCAAAGTACTCAACTCCTAATTCTTAGTGTCACTACTCCACCTAACACATTGCCAAACTTATGATGAGCGAATCCTACTAAGTGGCTAACTCCCATCCACATTTCCACAATATCAGCAAAGCACAGAAAGCATCCATTCCCTCGAGAAAACATGGAAAAGCCCCATTTATTATCAGAGACATGAAAAACACCTTGAGTAGAGAAAATCAAAATAGTAACACTAAAGTAGAGCCACTTAGTGGCCTCCTTCTGCCTTATAAGTAACTAACCTCAGCATGAAATGATGGGATTCAAAGGAACATGTTATTTTCTGAATTAAAGGCAATATTCTCGCAACTCTTTTATTACAGTATTAAAAAAATAAAAATAAAATAATCCAGCAAACAAGCATTTTCCCAGTCTGTGGCTGTCAGAAGACTGACTACTGATATAGTTTCAGTTTATCCCAATGAAGAGGTTTTGGATGCTTAATTAAAACCATATTGGAGATTTTTTTTTCCAAAAGGTGCAAATTCAAATGTGGTACTCACTTTTCCATGAAAATCGATTTTATTTTAATATCTAATGGCTACTTGTTTATATGATATGCATTCTATTGGCAGTGAACATCATGGTCTGTAGGAGAGGACATTTTTCCTTATCTTTCTCTTACCAGATTTTTTCCTACTTTTCATAACTTAATCTATTGTGCTTTTACTAGTCTTTCTTCTACTTCAGAAATGTCCATAAGCAGTGGTGTTATTTACTGGCTTATTGCCCAGTTTTTGAGAGTGTTCTCACCTGTATTAAAAATTTAGAAGTCTGAATTAATTTAATAAGAATTGATTATGAGTCACTTCAAGGTTTTGAAAATCCCTATCTACCTAGCTAGCAATTTAGGAGTCTAATTTTAGACTCTCCCTCCTTTGGGCAGGGAGGATCTAATATGCTTGTAAAAATATATTGTGTAACAGAGAATGATGAATTACACTAAGGTTTGGTGGGTGCTGAGATATATGCAGAACACAGTTGACACTTTGCTACCAAAAAGTTATTGCTGAAGATAATAAGAAAGTGAACAAACAAGAATTTCAGTATTACTAACATATTGATCAACTTCTGCATTTCAGCAGAACCCATTCCTGACTGAAGATTCAGAGTAGTTTGCTTTTTTTTCAACAGAGAACATTCTCCCCTATTGCCCCTCCAAAGATGAGAAAGAAAAAGAGTTTCCTATGTCCTCACTTCTCCGAAGATGAGCAAGAAAAAGAGTTTCCTATGTCCTCACTAAACTGTAAAAATGAGTAATAGGGGATTCCACTATACATGTATTACCTTATGCATTAACATCATGTCAAACACTTGACCAACAAAGACAAAAGAGAACACAAGAGTAAGTAATTTCTAATCCAGGACTAAGGCAGAAAACAATATTCCATTTTCCAAATAATATATAAAAATGCCTGTAGGCTCCAAGACAATACTTATCCACTCACCTGGACATTCAATTTGGAGTTAGACCTAATTAAAACTAAGCACAGATCCAAAATATGAACTTTTTTTGAGTATGTGCATTGCATTGACAGCAATATTAGTTGAATGTTACATCAAAACCAGCATTAGATGCTGCACTTGGCACTTGATTTTACACAGCTATATTTCTATAAAAATAAGATGGTTTCAAATATTTTTATAAAGCTTTTATTGCTACGATAGAATTTTTGTAACCTGCACCAAGTCTTTATTATCTTGAGGAAGGGAGCTATAAAACTGCTGGTTTTAAAATCAATTTATTCTCAAGTCATCTTCTCCTAGCAATTGCAACCTTGCTCACTCCTATCTTCAGTTTGGTACTTGCATTTCTATAGGAGTTCCTGCAAAACGCACTTTTTCCCCCATTCTCAATTACAGGTTTCAGAAAGAAAACTATGCTGACAAGCTGACACTAGAGAAACCTTTCAGCAAGTTATCCCAGAAGAGGTCAGCTTTAGTCTCTGAAGTATTTAGAGATGTATTGTACATGCCTCTACTGTCACAATAACTGAGAATACTGCTGCTGGGTATAAAATCCATGGTCTTCTCTGATATCAGTCTTTGCAGTGCTCAAAACATGGTATATTGAATACCATTTGTGATGAAGTGCCAGTTGGAAGTGGAAGGAACAGGAATAGCAGTGTTGAGGATCTTATGAAACCTTCCAGAGAGAGAGGCAGGGGAGGGGGAGCCTCACAGAAACACAGATTAAATGGAAGGTGTAAAAACACAGCATTCTACTCAGATGGTATCTACAGTGCTGCAGTGATAACAGGCAGAGGGATCCCAGAGGTCTCTGCCATGCACAATGAAAATGCTTCTGCACATTTTACACCACCAGCTGCTGTGCACTTTGTTTGAGGGTAGAGCCTTTCACCTATTGCAGTACTCATGCAATTGGTTGAGGTCCTATGCAAAGAAAAGTCTACATTTGGTAGCTGATCTTCTACAATTTTCCAATCACATTTTAAGAAACACATGAAAGTCTATGGAACAAAAGCAAAAAGATGATTTGGTTTCAAAATTTAACTTGCAAGCCTGTTCCAAGGCTAGAATTTGAAGCAGTATCCTCAATCCCAAAGGTCAGTGACTTTTTCACCAGGCTGATAGATGTTCTGTGACAAATGTCTCTTTGTCCCTGCAACCTCTCACACCATTTCAAACCAGAGATAACTTCCTGACAATATTTTTCACAAAACCCACACCTCTGTTCTATCTCTCTTCCATTTAGTATGCCTCCACATAATATTAGCTGTGCTTTGAACCAGAGCTGAGCTCACATGTAAGCATTTTGTTGACAGAGACATAATAAGCATTTTAGAAGAATTTGTTTAAGAAGTAAGGTACACATTTAATTTTCATACTCAAATACTATGCTTCTTAAAAAAATCATTCCAAAGATTTCAGATTGTCTCCAGAATAGCAAATAACCTTCCTAAACTTGCAAAAAGTATCAACTTTGTTGTGAAAGACAAAGTGAGATATAAACAGAAAGGGCACAGCAGATGAAGTTGGATCCATTTCCTATGGAGTTCTATCCCCTCCTGTAGGGAAGATTTGTTTTGGTTTTAGGATCAACATCTTGCCAAATCCACCAAGATAATGCCAGAATATTAAAATGCAAGAGGCTACCCCACCAAAATGTTAAATGCCTTGCAAAATTTCCAGAGAAACAGTGACAACAATAAATACCTGTGCAGTGTAGTACAATGTTTCACTGATATTCAGCAATATAAGCAAATTTCAAGCCATTGCTTCCGAGCATGAGTTCACCACAGCCATATGTTTACTTTGTTCTTTCAGATCTTAAGTGCCATAGGGAAAAGAAAATATTCAAGATAGTTTTTAACAGCTCAGATTTATATCGGTTTTCTAATTATTCCAAAATCTCTATTACGTATTTTTATAACAAATCCAAACAAAAAAACCCAGAGAATAAATCCCACAAATTGGAATGCTAAACATAGAATAAATCCCACAAATTGGAATGCTAATTGGCTTTACCATGATGCAACTTACTGACTTTAAAAAGATCACTGTGTTTAATAGATTTTACATGAAGAATTAAGTATAATCATCTTATGTTTCAGGTACTGGGCACTGGTAACTGAGACTACATATTCTTGTCTTCTTCCCCTTAAGAAACCTCTCTAGCAAGAGAAATGAACACAGAAAGGCCTGAAAAGAAATTCCATGTTGCCAATTATAACCGTTTCTCCAAAACTCTTATTGCACAATTATATTTAGTGAAGGCTGGTGGAAAAGTAAGACAAGTAAGAAAAAATGTGGACTCTATTGCTGTGGGCACTATTTGAGGAGACAAGAAAAGTCAGCAACTACCTGGAATGCAGTGAGAAGAGGAAGGAAATTATGTCTCAAATACAAAGTTGTTGGTTGGTTTGTTTTCTGTCAGTTATGAGAAAAAAAAAAAAAAGTAACTTACTAGATGTAAAGTTACACAACTTTAAAGGTAGCAATTTCAAAAGGACCCAGTGAATGCAGGAGTGCCCTTAAAAGGGCAATCTGTAAGTATCACTAATCAGGAGTGCCCTTATAAAAGGGCAATCTGTAAGTATCACTAAGAGAGCACCAGGCATGCACTTCTGACCAGTTTCAACTTTTAAAATAATTATCTACCTTCACTTGCAATGTCCTACCAACCTGGTAGCCCATCACAGATCCAGTGCATCCTTTTGCTCCACTGCAGAAAGATTCAGTGCATCCTTTTGCTCCACTGCAGAAAACCATCTCTCTTCTATGCAAGTGCAAAAATGCAGAATATGAAATCAACCTATGTGATAAATGCAGAATCTTTAATTACACAGAGAGAAAAAGATCCACTCAAGGTTCACTGATCCTGAAGTTGTAATACTGCCATTCAGAATTACCCTTTACTGCTGATGAGCTTACTTCCCAAAAATGTTGCAACTAACATTCTCACAGGTCCCGTTTGTGGGAATCATAAGGTCAGTACTCAGAATGTGGATTCTCTCATTACCTCTTAAGCATCTAATGCCTAATATTTTCTGAAAGTGGACTGTTCTTGCTCTGGAGGCCTTTGTCTTATTCTTTCTAATGACTAATTTTATCATGGGGCAGGGGCAGGTACTTACAAAAAAATCCACATCTAGGGAAACTTCTTGACCAAACAGGGGAGTGTCATGCTGCTTCTCTGCCCAAGATCACTTCTTTCTTCCAATGTGAGATCAAAATACAGCTTCTCTGTATGCCCAGGACACTTTGTAACTCTACACCTTCAGCAGCATAAAAATAAGTTAAAATATACAACAATTACATCTAAAGGTACTCTTACACCCACTTTCTCAATTTGTTCATCAAGTTCCTCTATCATAGATAATTTCTTGAAGTTCCACATATTTGCACATTTTAATACTTTTCTCCCCAATAAGGATCAGATGCTTATGTGCCTTTGAGATTAAATAAATCAAACTGTTCTCAAAATATTTTTACAATGGCAAAAGTTTACCAGCATAGTGTTTCTGAGTTATGGACTGTATGAAATTCATGGTACAAATCATGGAGGATCATGCAACTTAAATACATGTATCAGTGGAAAGATGTAGCATTTTATTCTGTATTTCTAAATGACAAAGCTTAATCACAGTTAAATAAGTGACTGAGCAATAAGTTTAAAATAATTTCTCAGTTTGGCTATTTTTGTTTTGATCCTGAATTCAGTCATTTTGACAGTTGGCTGGGAATATCCACATCTAAAAGCAAGATTTGAACTCTGAGGTTATTCTAATGACTATAATCTCCCAGCCCCTCCAAACACACTTCCCATGCACTCAAGGGTAGCTTCCCTTGCATAGCAGAAACATCCTCTAAAGTGAAATGCAGGTCATGCTTCTTATGTCCTACATCCTCTCTGTGGAGGACAGTGCCCTCACCAGGATAGGGCAAAGTTAAGAAAACAAACTCAAGGTTTAATGCCTCAAGAGGATGAAGTCATGGATGACAATACTTTGAGAAAATCTCATTAAAGTGGAAAACTTCTATCCACAACCGTAAACATAACGGCAATTAGATACCTACACATGCTGTGGCTGTTGCCATGAGCTAAGCTTCTAAAAAGCTGGAGTAGTCTACAGAGACCAGCTGCAATTTTAGTGAAGTCTGTGAAGAAAAAACAACTGCATTCTTTTTTCTCTGGTGGAGCTTTAGTTTTGTTCTTATTTTGCTGTCCTTAATTTAAAATGAGAGTCATTCCAACAGAAAATATCTGATTGCTCTTTGAATGCAGAGAGACAAAACAGAGCACATTAACAAGGTGATTTGCTGGTACTGATGCCTGTTGCTGGAATCTTTTGTCACAAAAGTATTTTCAGAAAGCAAGTAGAATCTGACAAGTCGTCAACATTAGTCTCTTTCTCTCTAGCAGTATTTCCACAGATTAATTAACTCAAATGTCATTCTCTTATAGCTTCATGCACTCTACAGAAGAGTACTTGGTAGCTGCTGTGTGTTTTGGATCAAACAAAGCTCTGCAGGGATACAGTCATAACTCCTGTAAATTACTAATTGCAGTGGAATGCTACAAAATAGCTTTTCAGATATATTCTGGGAAAAGTCTTAGCCCAAATGCATTTTCAGAGCAAAAGATTCATTGTGGCCCTTTCTTCACCATTAGAAACAATCTGTTGTTGCCTTTCTGTGTGCTTTCTGAGAGCAAAAGATGCCTTTCAGTAGACATGGGACCCTTACTTGGACCATTACACCTCAGTAGAAATACTTTATTCCAGAACATTCATACCTAAAGTACAGCTATATAACTTATTTAGTAACACAGTGTGGAGTCCCACCCTTAAGGGGAAGGGAGCACACAAGATTTATAGATGCTTGTGGTTGAATGGAATGACAGAAGTCAGAGGTCCACAAAAGAAACTTACAGAGCTTTTTTAGTAAATTCTACACTTAGCATGGAAATTGGTATGGTAGTCCCTTATCTCCTAGTATAAGCCCATTGCAGTGGGTTTTGGATAAAGGGGTAGAGTGAAAGGGAATTAAAAGAGAGCTGTATTAAAGAGGGGGAGAGAGAAAGCAAGGGAGAGATCTTTCTGGAAATGGTTCAGGGGGCTTTGGTGGTCTTGATCCCCCTGCTACACTCCATGTCTGCTTCTCAACCTCATTCCTGTGCCTGCACTGTACTGTGCTGTGTTTATCTCTAGGAGCCAGAACAAATATGTTTGTCCCAGACAAACGCTATCCTACTTCCATATGGTTCCCTTCTCCAGCCACATCCTGTTCTTTCTCAGTGTGTTCTTACCAACAATCCTTGGTTGGCTCCACAGCATTCTGCCTACTGGTGTTGGAGACATGCACATGAGCCCCCTTATCTTCCAGGCTTCTGCACATCAGGAGTTATGAATAACTCCTGCTTCTCTGTTTAGTTACCTGCATCATGTAAACAGCACAAACACACACATCCTGTTGTGCAGTCTTGCAGGTTCAGCCCTGGCACCAGCCCTCAAAAATCAGACCCAGAGTTAATCTCTACACTCAAAATATCTGAAAGACATTCAGTAACTTATATAAAATTTGCTTCTTACTCTGTTCAGGGACATCCCCTTGTATTTTCCAAAACTTAAACATATCTTTATCCTCAGGCAGTAATGCAAAGCAGAAATAACATAGCCATGTTGGTCAGGATGAACATAAAGAGCTAGAAAATAGTTCACCAGGCTCAAATTCTACAAGTGATTTCACATGAACTTTCCTTGCCCCTTACTGACTTTGGTAAGTCTGAGTCTTTCTTTGCCCTCATCAATGGATCTTTCCTCCTTAATGTCCATCCTCAGCAACAAAAGATCATAGTCACTCTTTCAAAGGTTTTCCCTTTTTTTTTCCTTGCTCCTTGCCATCCTTAAAATGAGTCCAAGAAAAGGGTGTAGCTCTAATTGTCTCTTTCCAAACAATGCAAAAATTTCCCCCTTATAATTTTTTCCTGCTACGATTAGAATGAGAACAATTATCCACTGGCATTTGAGGGTATTACATACATAAATTGGTAAGCATATAAACAGGTAGCAAAAACACATTGAAAAAAGTATTTCGTATTCGAACCTCACACAAAGCAAGTCTGAATATTAGATTCATTTTAACAGGGAAGAAAAAAACAAACACCCTAACCAGTATGACACAATTACTGTAGAAGCCAGAGGGATAAAAAGTCCTTTGAATTCTCACCGTTTTCTGAGCAACTACTAAACTAACAGTTAAAAGGGGCTGAATGATTTCCAGGCTCATATAGGGAAGCATTATGACAATCCTGCTCCTGAGCCTCTCTGAGCTTAAATCAGCATGGGTATATTAAAATAATGTCACATAATTTTCCTCATGAAACTATCATTTTGCTGTTACCTGAAGGGACACTGTAAGATACACCATAGTACTATAAATGTAAATATTCTGTACACCAAGTGTTCCATGAGAATGGAAACTTAATGATGTATATATTACAACATCACAGTTGGAGTTAGGGTTGTATTAGCATTTCTGTGATAACCCACGCCACCATTTCCCAGAGGTTTATAACTCAACTGTAAAAATTTACTACAAGTTGAAATTTAACATATCAAGTCCATCCCAGGAGCAATTTTTTTTTAAAGGAGACAGCCATCTGCGTGTTTTGAGATTGAGAATGTATATATAAATAGGTTAAATGTACTTTTTAGTGTTCAATTTAATGAAAAAAAACCTAATAAAATGCTTTTAAGGAAAAAAAAATCCATAACAACAGCCTGATCTGAAGTTAAGTGGAAATATATCATGAACAATTAAAATATAATTACAAAAACAGTTTATGAAGAGTCAAAGTTACTGCTAGAAATAAAACCTGATGAAAAAAATGCCAGGATCCTGAATTTCTTTTGTGTGTGTTTATTTTTCTGCCTTTTAAAGACCTGATTTTCATCTTGTTCTGTTTAAGGACACAGGATTAATTTTGCTAGTACAGCTACAGATTCACTCTCTGAGTTATTGATATGCTTTTAAAATACAGGATACACTCTAAGGTAAGCTGAGCCATAAAAGAGTTTCTTCTCCTCAAGCTTACTCCTTTCTCCCCAGAGCTCAGCATTTCCATACCATGGATTTAACTCACCCTGGTAGCCACCATGTCCAGCTCAAATCCCTAGTAGCTGTATAGAAATCAAAGCTTTCAATTCCTTATTCTAGCACTTATAGTTTTTGAGGTTAGTTCTCAAGAGACCTTTTGTTTGCTCAGATCATACTTATTGTAACTAAGGTAGACACAGCTCTTCCTATGTCTGCACTTATATTGTGAAGCTTTGATACTCCCTTTTATTTCCATTGATTTTACTCTGTTATTGCTGCTGTATATGTTTTACCTTCTTGAATATAAATAATATTTATTGCTAAGGTCTAGGTTATAGCCATAAGCTGTTCTAAAAAACATACAAACTATTCTTTCATCTGTAAGACTAAGCCCAAACTCAATATATATTTTTCCTCAGAATAACCATGAAGTTCTGTAACATAACCCAAAATTGGGGGGAGAGTGGGTGAACACATGCAAATTTGAAACTAGGATTTCAGAACCACCTTACTCTTTGTATTCAGAAGATCAAATTAGCTCTGTGCAGCTTCATTTTTTTTGCATAAAAAGTTAAAAGGAATCTCAGCAGTCTCCCACTAGCTAAAAGTATTTGTATTACAATTGGGTGTAAAGTGGAATTTGGAGTAGAATTTGAAAGGCAAACGCTGGAAATGGCTCAATAATCAAAATCTTGTTGTTTGGGAAACATTAGAGACTCTAAATGTGAGGACACTATTTGTTAGCTTTTTATCTTTGACAAGTACCTGAAGGGGTGGGTCCAGTATCTAAAGGGAGCTTATAAGAAGGCTGGAGAGGAACTTTTCACAAGGGTATGTAGTGATAGGACAAGGAGGAATGGAATAAAGAAGAATAAGTTTAGGTTTGATATTAGGAAGAAATTCTTTACTCTAAAGGTGGTGAAGCACTGGAAAAGGTTGCCCAGAGAATTTGTGGGTGCCCCATCCCTGAAAGTGTTCAAAGGTCAGGTTGCATGGGGCTTTGAGTAACCTGATCTAGTGGAAGGTGTCCCTGCCCATGGCAGGGGGTTGTAGCTAGATCTATAAGGTCCTTTCCAACCCAAACCATTCTATGGTAACACCTCTGCATTGTACAACAGCAGAGAGTCCAAGCACTGAAGAGTGCACGTGTGAAATACATGAGATATACAGGACACAAGAGAATACTGAACACAAAAATTTCTAAGTTTAGTATTTCATTCCTTACCATTCTCTATTCCTGCAGGAGAAAGATGACTGATGCCAAACTAGTGCAGCACTTAAAACAGGAGTCTTCAAGATGGATCCAAGTGCGAAAAAATTCAACTGCAAAAATCAATTGTGATGGCAACAGTATGCATTGATGTGCATGAAAACAAATCACAGGTTCTTGAGCAGAAATATGAATATCAGGGCAAGAAGTAGCTACTTACTTGAGTCTGACTAAACCCTTTCAAGCAAAAAGCACATATTCACTTAGTGACGTAACCACGAAGCTGGGAGCAACAAAAGCACAACAGCTTTGAGGATCATGATCAGACTATCAAAGGGTGATGTCTAGTCTCTGAAAGAATTTTTTTGTACTTTGCCATGAGCCACATGTTATTTCTCTCCTTAATAGTTTCTAGGCCTAGCACTCAAAAAACATGACAGTATTTGTTTTTCTTCAGCTGAAGCCACTGCCTGCAAGTCATGTTACAGAAGTGTCAAGGAGTGGTTGCCATAGAGGCATTCAAAAGGTAGCCAGAACAAACCCTGAGAAGGCAGGACATGTGCATAAGCATGATAGACACATCTTTGCCAAAAGTGATCTTAAGACCCTTTCCTTTCCTGCCCACCAAGTGACCCTGAGCCCAAGAACTAGCCTTAGCCAGGTGACTGACCTGGAGAGAAGGAAGAACAGAGCTTCAAGTAAAGCATAAATTCAAATTCTGACCTTCCCTTCCAGGCACTTAGTTTCCAGACAATCTGTATATAGGCTCTCCAGCCTCAAGTTTTGCCAGCTTTGATAAAATTGCTACTTCCAGGTTTCCAGAGTATCTTCTTTCTAACACTTCTCATTTTCCCCTCTTACAGCTCCCTTTGCAGATGCACTGAAAGATACTGTTGTACAAGTTAGCCTGGAGAACTCTCATGAAAATCAATTTTACTAATACACACACAGCATAAAAGGGGGTATTTAACTGCAAAGAGGATTTTTTCCCCCTGAACTGGAGAACAAGAGCAATCATTTCAGCTAGAGTTTCTTTATAGCAGTTGGAGAGAAGTGATGGTTTCCCCATGGATTAACATTTCCTGACTTTGCTCTTCACACAAAGGTTACAACTACTTATGTTATATGCAAGCTACGCATAATAATTAGTAACAGGGCACACTGTCTAAATCATCATACTTGTTAGCATTTCAATGCAGATACCATTTTAATCCTTGTGTTTCTAATGTCAACAGTAGCTGCTTAGAGTTGTCACTGAAATCTTTAATATCTCTTCTCTTCTTACTGCATCTATGTGCACACATTGTTCATTGATTATGGTTTGGCATTTCTACTAGATTTTTATAACCTTGCAGTAGATTTATGCACATGAGAACTTATACTGGCAACCTAGTACATGTTGTACAAGACAGATGTTATATTTGAATGAAAACTATTGAAGTTATTTAAGATCCTATTCAACAGGATTATATAGCATAAGAAAGGTCAGCTGTGATACATACTATTGTGCTAATTTTCAGAAGGATGTGTAGTAGTAGTAGACAATAGGAAGGGTTTATTTATTATAAAAGCAGGTCATGATTTAGGAATAAGTTTAGGATAGCAATAGACAGACAGTGATAGTGGATTGCTGTAGGCTTATAGGAAACACCATTTCACATCAAAATCAATTTTTTAAACTGGAGTCAGAATCTCAAATCCTCACAAAGCAAAGAAAAATACCTGAGGAGCTTTAGAAAGAAGTTTTTGTAAGGGCTTTGAGCTGGTGTGGTTGTTTCCATCAGCAAGTTTCTTGGGAGTGGATCTATACATTCATATTAAACTCATACTGACTTTTTTTACACATCATGCATCACACATACAAGTATTTGCTGTGGATTGCCATAGTTAATAGCAACTAAGTAAATTAGGACATTCTGGACTCCTTTGACCAATGATTGCCTCCATCACTATTCTTCCAGATTTTCTGTGGTTTGGAAAAGGAAGAATTTATCTTCTCTGCACTTTCCTTATGGAAGGTGATGAGTGCTACAAGGTACTTAAGGCCCTGTACAAGTCAGTTCTGAAACACAGTTCATGCATTACTTATGAGATTTCACTGAAATGTAAATCTGAGTGATTTTCATTTGTTCCCTTGGTCTTAAATGAAACAACATCTACCAAGTCCAAGGAATCTTTCTCAGAGTTCAAATTCTAAAGAGAAATGTGTGGTATGGTAAAAATTATTAATAAAAAATAAATACATGTCCAAGCAAATAAAGCTTCTGCGCTAAAAAACTTCACATTTGTCTGTATTAATCTTTAATGCATTTGTAAAAAGCAGACCTGCTTTGTAGAATATAACCACAAAAGTGTCCTGCAATCTACCAGCACTTACGATCACAGCATGAGTCCAAAGAGGATTGTCAGAAATGCATCATCCATGTTTGATAGATCAGAGGAACAGTACAGAGTATATTAAAGCCATATTATAGTTACTAAAAGGGATGCAAAAACATTTCTGGGATAGCTCTAAAATTAGATGTTAACTTATCCTATGATTGGCTTAAGCACGCCAGGAAATTAGCAGTAGGTGTTGGAGCTTGCTAAGAAAACTCTGCTATAATCTATGGAAAAAAAATTGCACAACAGGGACCTAAGAAAATCATTTTAAAAATATGCTAATCCTAATGTTTTATAACTGACATGTCTTTGTATTATAATAAACCTAAAATATGCCTTGAAATACTATGATGTATTTATACCGTAACCAGTTTATATCCATGGTATTGAGAGCAAAGCAGAGCACATAGTTTCTTAGGCATCTCTAAAAAATGCTTAATAATTTATCTGGAATGTTTTCTTTCATCTCTGAGTTAATAAGATATGTAGTATTTAAAAACAATATGAATTTAGCACACAGGAAGAATATATTTAGTCTAGCATTTATTTAGATGACTTTGCACAACGTTATTTCAGTGATATTGCTGCTGTTCCTGCATTTGTGTCTAGGTAGGAGCACCACAATCTGTCTGTGCAATGGAAATATTTCCAATTATGTTTACAAGATATTTCAATTTCAACTGAAAAAGACATGTAAAAGGGGTTTTTTTATATGTAAAGACTATAGGTATCAGTAAAAATTAAAGGGCTGGATTGAGTAATTGCACAGAATTTTAAAGAAGTTTTAATATTTGAAGTAAATGTGATCCCAAATAAACATGTTAGATTCAGACACCTCATGGAAATGCAAGCTCAAATTATTCTTCCTTGAAAGATAAAAAAAAAAACAAGGGATCTGAGCATAGTCTTAAACTTGTTATACATACACACACGTGACTCGTTATAATCTGAATTTGGGACTTGAATTCCTTGTTACTGAACAAAAGCTTAATCCTCCAAACTCCTTGGAGAAATAGCCTTAAACAGGTAAAAAAATAAAATAAAATTAACAAAGAAGTGAAAGGATATGAAGAGGCATTTGAAATGGTAGTACAAAAAAACCCCAAAACATCAAAACAAATAAGTTTTCTAACCTGAATAAATCTTTGTGGGAAATGCTAAAACAAAAAGGGATAAGAGGAAGGAAATAAATAGATGTGAAATTATGAGTGCACTAGAAAACAGAGTACAATAAACTTCAAGTCAGCCTCTCAGGGAAAGATTAAAAATAAGAATTGTAAACTATACAAGAAGTATTTTGTAGAAACTTATCTGATTCAAAACCAAGGCAATCTAACTTATCTTCCCAGATGCAATTTTCTACGGTTTAATTTGCTAAGCTAAGTATTGGTTTTGATCTAGCTGTTTTCTGTCTAACTAGCTTTAATTGTAATGTTTGCTTTTAATTGACATTCAGGAATTCCATGAGTTATTCACTACGTAAAAAAGCTCAAAAAATAACTTGAAGTCAGAACAACCAATTCAAATGTTGTTCTAAGATTCTCAAAATACTAAAGAAGAGGTTCCAAAATGGTTGCAAACTTTTTCTGTCAAAGGAGTCCAGAGTGAGTTACGATCCACTCCCACACAAGAGAAGCAGAGCTACCACCACCAGGTCTTCAAAACTGGTTATGATTGAACTGTAATTTGTAGGATAAAAAGGTTTCTACATATATGACATGAGATTAGGAAAGTGTTTTTGTGCATTGTGCAGAATTTACTTGTGTGTTTACGGCATTTGGTCTGAAAGAGCCAAGGGAACAACTGGATGTTGAGCATTTTAAAAAATATATGGAAAAGTCAGTCAGACCAAGATTTCTTCCTATCAGATTCCCCAGGATTACTGTCTCAGTAAGGGCAAATTCCTATTTACAGAATAGAACAGGTAGAGAACTGAACCACTGGAATATCAAGTCCTTTACCATTAATTTGGCAGCATGGAGAAGTTAAACCAAGGTCTCCAGTTTCATAGGATACTTTATAGCAGAGAATTAAATGTACATGGATGTCTGCAAGATCTTCAATGTACACAGTAATACAGTGAAGGAGATGAAGTCAGAGATTGGCAGCCACATACTTCAGCCCCCAGAGACTGTGAATTTCAGTTATTAGTCCCTGTGTTGTTGCATATGTAGATAGAGAAATATAAGTAAATTCATTTTATTCTTAGTGCTACAATCACACCTACCTTTTACTTTGTAGTTAGACCTTCAGGGAATAACTTTCAGGATTATTACGCTGAAAAACTTCCCAGGAAAATGTCATTCAACCTTTGTATCTTCTCTCCTATCCCTCTCTGCTGTATCCACCTCTCTTCCTCCTGAAATTTTTCCTTCACATCAAAAGTTTACTGCTACTTTGAAGTAACAGGAATCAAGGACAAGGGAGAGAGCTGTCTCTACCAGAGCCTGTGTTGAAATGTTCCTGAGGGTGTGAGAGAGATGAAAGAAACTGGAATTGTTGCAATCCAAGATGAAGTTGGAGGTTAGAATGCAAAGATTTTTGGACAAGCCAGTGGAAAAAATGGGGGAAATATACATATATTTATACATATACTTGAGGGACAAAAAGAAGTAAGATTGCATAAAGTTTCTGAAATCTACTGCAATAGGTTATTCATTAAATCCTCGCTTTGCCTCCTTTCAGTCAACTTCTTGGTATCATTTCAAAATGAAGCTGAGGTCAAATAAAAGGGTTATAGGAAATATCTGCAAAGCTCTTCAGAGTGCAATAGATGACCAGTTTTTGGAGTGACAGAAAGACAGTTTTGATGTGTTGAAGCATTTCATCCATTTAAAACCTTTCTTCCTTTTATCAAGTACATTTTCAATTTTTATAAGTTCCTAGAGCTAGAAAAAGGCCTCTTTAATTATAAATGTGAATGAATAAATACAAATCTTCAGCTTGCAACACTTTTAAGTTTAAGAATAAATGTGATTTACAATATTCCTTTATTGCATATCAGATTTTTAGTAACTGGAAGTCAAAGTCAACAAACACTGAAAGAACAATGTAACCAGCTTGGCTCTGAGAAATTCAGGTCAACTGAGAGCTCCTCTCAGGCAAAGACACAACATACAGATGTCCTAGAACTCACTTGGAAGAAACACTGTGCACTCCAATACGCATTTCTGCGGGTAAAAATGCTTTTATCTTTCTTTGGTGGTTTGCAAAACCCTCTCATTGCAATCCTATAAATATCCCTTTATATCAAAACAAGGTATAGGTACTAATAGCCAGGCTGATGTCCCATCCTTTAAGAATCTTAGAAGAAAGAAAACCTTATTCCTTTTCTCTTCATCACTACAGAGATCATTAACAAAGATGAGAAAGGACCACCATATTCAAAAAGCCTCAGTTGTGTCTCCAAATATATGTGGGTGATTCCACATTGCAAACTCAATAGCACAGGCCTCATCCAGAAATGAAAGCAGCAAGGCAGAGAATACATTTAATTGATATGAACAGACAGGACTGCAGATCTGCCAGTCATGTCACCACGTGGGTTTGTACAGAGAAAGGAAATCCAGCCTGGAGCACAAGCCAGTTCCCCTAGCCACAAAGAACAGCTTCTCCTAGACTCTGCACCGTGGTAGATGCTAAGCACCTTTTAAACAAAATAACTGTATTCATCACAGCAGAGGAGAATGAGTGGAACTGGTACCTTTGTGCTCTGGTTTCTCTGAAGCCCTTAGCCCAGAAATAGATCAAAAATCAAGAAGCCAAGTTGAAGATCAGCAGCTCAATGATATCAACGCAAAGTGACTCCACCAGCTTCTCAGCACACCAAGTATTGATTGTGCATATCTATCTGCAAGGCAACATCAGCAACAACAGCATGAAACTTCAGTGTTTTGCTAAGGTATAACAAGGGGAATAGGTATTGAACAGTGGGGCTAAGGAAAGCAGAGAGAGAGAGTTCAAATTATGCATAATTCTTGATCATGCATGTCACGCATGGATCTTGCACATTTTTGCATCTTTATTCTGATTCGGTGGAATTTCATCTTCAGAGGGAAGAAGGGGAAATAAAGCACAGGTCTGGCTATCACAGTTATAGAGAAATCCTTTAAGTTTGAATCACATTCAAAAAGCAAGAAAGAAATTCATAGATGCAGGAAGGTCAGAAATGAAAAGCTGTGCCACTAATCACTCCTTTCATGAGCAGTGCCAACCTGAAAGTGGGTTGCAGCCTCTTCCCCTCCCCACAGCCTGACACACAAAATTAAAAAAGAAAAAGAGGGAGGGACCAAAATGCCCAGTTAGGAACTAAATCAAAAAATATACTATCAAAAGATGAGAGGTCTGTTCTACTTGGGGCCAAAAGTGGTAATGATGATCATCTCCCTTGAATTTATCAATTGAAATCATTCCTTCCATTGGATTCTCTTCACAAACTTCTGATGACATGACTACATAGATTACCATGGTCTCCTCTCACAACCAGAAGGTCAAGAGGTTACCTGATACCCTAAAATTCAAACCTAATTACATTCATATTACTGCCAGGTTTAAAACTTAAGCAAACAAACAAATTTAAAAAACAAAATCCTGAGTCCTGAGCCTTATAGATATATCAAGACAGGTGTTGAGATTTGATATTTCATAACAGGAATTAATAATAATTCATAATCTCTGAACACATGTGCCACATGTATGAGCCTGGTATGTGAGGATCACAGGGTAATTCACCTTGGAAGGGATCTCAGGATGTCTCTAGTCCAACTCCCTGCTCAAAGCAGATCCAAGTCTGAGGACAGATTCCTGGAGCCTGACTGTATTCTTGATGACTTTCTCCTCTTTGGCACTGGGAACAGCTGTTATGTATCCACAAATCCATCTCTTCTCCAGGCTGGACAAGACCAGTTGCTCCTCACAGGACAAGTGCTCCAGCCCCTTCACCATCTTTGAAGTGCTCGAACATTAGCTTTTAGATAGAAATAGAGCACATCACAAATTCCTTCATCCATAACAATGTATGGAAGAAATACAAGAGAAGGGTTAGAAATGAGGTAAGATACACTTTTCAGTAGCAGTGCTAAGATCTACACCAGTGCAGTGAAATACCCAACAGTTATACTGAAAAATATTGCTATAGCATCTCATATAGGAGATAGTTCATAAAACTGCAGGAAGCATCAGTTTGGAAGGAGATAATCTAATCCAACTTCCTTTCAAAAGCAAGGTCAGATGTGTAGTCAGGGTTTTAATTCTTCAGTCATCCATTATCACTGGCAGCAAATGAAGAATTCAATCCTCTTTTCAAAAATTCCATTTCTTCCTAACTCACATTTCCTTGTAAGATTCTAAGGAATGAAAATATTTCATTATGAACATGGGAATTATAAGGCAACAGGGAGGGGTAGCCATCTGTAGTAGAACACACTGCTCCTGTTTACATTCATGCCATCAGTTTGTTTACAGTGAACCCTCCTGAACCTCTCCTTGTTAGATAGGATGCCTTCCCTTTGTGTTAAGCAGGCTTATGCTTAAAGTCAGAATCAGCAGATGGAAAGAAAACTTTTAACAACAAGAGTGCTCCTCCATTGTACTTATGATGACAAAACAGTACAAAGTGTCAGCAGTAGGCAGAGTATTCTGCCATCTACGATATTAGGTATAGTGCTGGTTTACTTACATCCAGAATAGGCTGTTTCTGAGCAACCTGAAACATGCTGGAAAAAACACAAAACAAAACAAAACAACCTAGTAAATGGAGGACAGTATTCAAAGCAAGTCTTTCATTCCATGTCCTATCCTTTTGTGTATAATAAATACAAAAGAAGCAGGCAACCTACAGCCTTGGCTCAGAGGTAGTGCACAAGTACAATTCATCTACCTCTCCACTTGCTGTTTTGCAGCCAGGGGAACCTTAGGCACAGGCAGCAGGGGAAACAAATGCCTCAACAGGCAATTACAGCCTGCTTCTAGATGATTTCCTCAGTGTTGAATTCAGACACAGCAGTTTGCACAGCTCTGCTTCTGGATCTTCCCAGAAACCTGAGATTGCTGGGGGACTCTTGGGTACTCCTCTGAGGGGCAGCAAGGTTCCTGCTGCTGCAGGAACTACAGGAGACTGAAGTTTGTAGCAAGATTTAGCAGATTCTAAGAAGATCTCACACCTGCTCTTGATCAAAGGGTGTTCTAGTCCTAATCAGGATATTAGGAAGGGTCAAGCACCCTTTCAGCAGGTACTAGAGAAAGGCCTAGAGCGCAGTAGTTTGTGCATAAGGGGGCTAAAAAATCATTATGTGTGCCTGGTCAGCAGCAATGACATGACATAAGGCACAATCCCCACCAGTGACTGGAGCAACTAGCCCTGGCATCCTCTTTGATGGCAGGACTGCATGGAAGAAACAGGATGACTCAACCAAGTGGAGAATAAGCATCTTTGCCAACAGGCTGGCCAGCCTGGTGAAAACTTTAAACTAGGAACAAGGGGCCCAGGAGAGATGCCAACACCCAATACAGCTAGGAAGTGATGGATGGGGTTGGCAAGTAGAGTGCAATATGATGTGGACAGGAGACACCTCAATCTGAGCTGAAGAGGTCTCCCCAAATCTATGCACATAAATGAAGTGACAAAAGGACAGCAGATTGCATCTCTTTTCTCCAAAATCAGTAAACTGGTGCCTCTCTGAAGTGCCTGTATACCAGAGTTTGCAGCACGGGGAAGAGTCAGGAGTAATTAGATGTCTGTGTGCAAATACAGTGTTGCCAGAAGGCTAAGAGAGGTGATCCTTCTGCTTCACTCAGCACTGGTGAAGCCATTGAGTGCTGGGTCCAGTCCTGGAATTCCCAGTAAAAGAGAGACATGGATGTAATCATAGAATCATCAAGGCTGGAGGAGACCTCTAAGATCACCAAGTCCAACCATTAACCTATCACTCTGCTGTAAACCCTAAACCACATCCTCCAGCACCAGATCCAGATGCCTCTTAAGCACATCCAGGGATGGTGACTCTACCACCTCCCTGGGCAATCTATTCCAGTGCTTGACCACCCTAACAGTGAAAAAAATTTTCCTAACATCTAATCTGAATTTCAGTGAAGCAAGTCCATTTACCAGCCATGAGGACAGTTGAGGAACTGGAGTACCTCTTCTGTGAGGAAGAGTTGAGAGCTGAGACTCTTCAACCTGGAGAAAAGAAGGCTCACACCTGATGCTGTCAGTAAAGTAGATGGAGACAGACTCTTCTCAGTGGTGCCAGCCATAAGTTCAAATCCATAAAATTCTATTTAGTCATTAAAGAAAAGAAAAAAAAAAAAAAGAAAAAAAGAAAACACAATAAACCACACCCCACATTTTTACTGCAAAGGAGATTAAGCATTGGTACAGGTTTCCCAGACAGGTTGTAGAGTTTTGGTCCCTGGAAAGATTCAGAATCAGATTTAACAGAGCCCTAGGCAACCTGCTCTGACCAATCCCTGCTGGGAGAAAGAGGGCTGGACAATCTCAGGGTGTCTCTTCCCAACTCAATGAGTCTGTAGTTTTGTGATCAGTTTGGTCACCTTTCCAAACACATGACCAAACCACAAGGACCTTTCCTTGTGTCATGTGTACACTCGTGGTCGCTTGATGGGAACATTCATCTGTTTTAGCTCTATTACAAGAATGCATTCACATCCATAACAGAAGAGGATCATGACCTATAAGCCCTGGAGTGCTGTAGGAACACATGTATGCCGCACTGCGCCGGAAACATTGGGAACTGCTGATGGAGTAGATTCTTTTAGTTAAAAAGCCTGAGCAGAGATGTTATAATTAGCTATAGATTCAAAGCTATATTTGCTGGTAGTAGAACTCCCAGGAAGAACTACACTGATTTACAGTAATTTGCCACTGAGGATTTCAAACTTCACCAAAAAAAAATTCTTATGACTTAATATAACAGCAGAGATGAGAAAACTCCCCAGGAAAGTTTTCTGTGTTGGAGTATTTTTGCATCCTTTCTCCACTCAGATTACATACAAGACTGTACTTGCTAACAAAAGAATTAAGAAGACTTGAAACATATTCACTAGATCCATGGATGAACAAAAAATGGCTGTCTAGTTTGCAAAATGTTCATATTTTCTGGATTTTTTTTGCACTGGTTTGAACCAGAAATCATTGGGAGGGGAAGAAAAAAAAAAAAAGAAAAGAAAAGAAAAGAAAATCCCACTTCAGTCTATCCCATTGACTCTGGCACCTGCAAAGGAAAGCAAAGATGGAGCTTCACTCCTCTGCTCTAAATTAAACAAAGTAGGGATTCAAATTTTGGTCTCCAGAATCCCAGGTAATGCCTTATGGGTTAATTCAGTGGAATATCTTAGGTGAAAAGGCTATGGGGCTAATATGACTTTACTATGCCTTTACAATATCAAACATTAAAATAAATCAGAGCTCTAAAATTCACACACTTTAGCTTCCTAGAAGAAAAAAATATTCTAATTTTTTAACACTGTATGGACAACAGAAAGATAAGCAAAAAAGAAATTCAAACCTAAAGGGAGGTATTTCTAGATGGGATTCTATTTGTTTTGTGAGAGAATCTTTTTTACCACCAAGCAGATTGCACAGGATGATTGCAATGTTAAGGGAAGTCCTGTTTTAGGAGAGGAAAGCATTCTGTGGGATGAACTAGGTTAATTTTAAGAACAAAAAAGAACAATGCAAAATGAGAAGCACGTCAGAAAGGTAAAGCATATACTACCACTTTGTGAATCTTGCACCACACAAGTTACAGTTATATGATATATATATATATATACATACATACCCACACATATGAACAGTGACATGCAGTATCACTCCTGTTTGAGTGATACTGAGGGCAGGCTGCAAGACCTACTTGAGAAATTTACTCAAGACCCTTTGGTAATCCCTACCAAGACCTACCCTTCCAAAGCAATACCAATAACTATATTTGAAAATAGAATGCTTAAAACTAACCTCACATGTTGGCACAAGGCATAGTTATTCAATACCACTGAAAGATATTCTCTAACATATAAATCATCCATGGACAGAAAAAGAAAAGGAGCAGATTATAGAGCTGCCAAAGAGGCAGTGACCTTGTACACTTATACCACTTTTACCGTCACGTAAGAAATATTTCTTTGCATCTTTGCTCAAAGGTTCACATCACAATGTTTCAAAAGATGCAGTTTCACCTGGCTAAGAAGCAGTCACAGTGGGGGTCAGGGAGCCTGTAAGAGTAAGACATTCCTTTCAGACACCTGAGGCCTGTTAACCAGACGTCCTCTAGGATCCCTTCTTACTTCAACTGTCTGATCAGCCTCTGTCTCTCTACCAAGTCCAACATAACCAAAGCCCAGAACATCTTGAGGGGTCCCAGTATGTGGCAGGAGCTATGAAATGCAAGCTTTTCAACCTAGCTTTCCTCCAGAAAGCAGAGGTAAATGGATTGACATCTAATTGTTTCCACCACGGTGTTGTTTAATCACCAATTAGACCTCATTTCTCATCTGCTAAGTTCAACCTATCGATTTCCAGTCACACTCTCTTCTTGTTTACTGTAAAGACATGCCTCCTCCTCTCTGCTCAGAGGAAGCAGTTGCTGTAGCCCCACATGTGCCCCAGGGCAGCTGGCTGTGAGCCCACTTCGACTCAGCCCCATTAGCACACAGCTCTGCCTGTGCCCAGATGTCCACATGAGGAGCAGGACATTTTACTGCAGGCATAGCTGCACACTAACAGGTCTGAAAGCTTCAGGCTGAAGTTGGCTCAGAGCAAGCATCTGACTACACAGATACTACAGTCAAAATCAACCCTGGGGTTGTGCCTGCAGAGCTCTCGCTTCGCATTAGCTTTCTGACTTTTTCAGACTTTTCTTAGAATAATTTTACATAACAGGTTGGAATGGCACTTGAGGTAGGTATAGCTCTATAACCCTTTATATAGGGGCTGTATAGAGGCCTCTGTGCAGCACAAATACCAAATGAAAAGCAACACATCCTCAGTGACTGTCTGTCAGCTGCTCGTGGGTGAACATATTTTTAGCACTACCTCAGTATTCCTGATGCTGAGACACCTTCCTGGCAAAGTTTTATTAAAATCATTGTTTCCACAAAAATGTTTCAGCTTCAACAAAATAGTATTTCCTGAGGAAAAAAAAATAAAATTATGCATCCAGTAATACTGAAGAGATCAACCAGTTTCTTAAAATAAGCAAAAGCATCAGTATCAGAAACAATGAACTGCAGTCATATGCATACTAGAGGCAGGAAAAAAAAGGAAAAAAGTGACAAGGTAGCCCACAAATTAAACTCAAGAAAAAGGTTTGCATTTATTGCCTGGCTATTTTATATGCCAACCAGTGTAAACCTATTGTTGTTGTAAGACATTGTGCTGTACATTTTCCTGTTGCAGTGATCTGAATGGGTCATTCTTATCAACCTTTTTACAGCTGATATAGCTTATTGATACTACCAAATCAAATTTTTAGCAAAAACTGGGGAATTTTGGTCTGGTTTTTTTGTGAAAAGCAATCTATAACAAAGCTATGCTTCTATTAGTTTATCTGCATCTATCAAATTAATCTGATTACTTCTAAGCTTTCCTAAACTATTCAGAAGGAAAAACTCTGTTAGAATTAGGAGTCATTACTATTGTGTCATTCTAATGTGCTTAACAAGACAAATCACTACAGATTTCAAACACTTGGGCAACACATATCCCTGGCAGGGGAATGGACATTAACATGACAGCAAAACCGGTTTCTCATGCTCAGGAGACACCCTAGAGGGCTGTCCTGGAATGGAGCTTCAGTTCTGGATGGGCTTAAGTCAGATAAAACCAGGTGAAAGAAATAAACAATATGTTGGAGAACAGAAATTTCAGCAGTTCCTATGAAGCAAAGAAAAAATTGCAAACCTACTATCACAGATATCTGTAGAGACACGGGCTGATTAACGAAAAAAATACAGCATCTGATCCTGTGTTTGGCTAGATGCTGAAAAGCAAAGTCCATTTATTTAGAAGAACAAGACGACAAAGATACAATCTGTTTAGAACAAGAATGTAATTTTCAGTTGCATGTCCACTTTCAGCAAGTGCAGTTGCTGGGGGAAAAACAGAAATCGAATCACACTTGCTGCTAAATACATATTTAATTGCTTATGTTTTTTTTATATTTTGTTTTGCACCAGACTGTTTACTCTGCCCATGATGATGTGGAATTAGTGTTGCAAAGCTTTCTGCTTCCCTTGATCAGTCTTAAAGTGCCGCCTAGTGCACGTTTAAGGCAACATCCCTGCCTAGCACAGCAGTGCCAGGGCTGAGCACACAGAATATTTCTGGCAGATTTTATTTCATGTGAAAACATTTCATTATCTCCCTCCAGTCAATTTCATCAAATTTTAGTGGCTGGAGTGGATTCTGCATCTCTGGGAATGTGTATTAGCAGGAGTTAATCCAGTAAAGCCCTGGATTGATGTAACATAAGAAGCAGTACTAGTCCTTTCTAGCCTTTCTAACCTGCCTGGCTGTGACAGAGGAGAGAGGGCTGAAGCACTCCAGGAGCAGCTCTCAGCACTGGCTCCCACCTGCCAGGATTCATGCAGTGATATCAGCCCAACACGGTGGGCTGGACCCTGCCCAGGGGCCATCAGCCCCACAGAGAACATCCAGACACCAGACCTTCTGTC
>NW_008692140.1:55422-59657 GCF_000695815.1 Acanthisitta chloris
AACTTAAGGAACAGATTGACCTCTTTTGAGGTTTTGGAGCAGAGTGCCTGATACCATCCATAGAGTCACAGCTGGCTGCATCAAAGCAAGCAGCTACAAGCAAGAGATACTGCTGAAAACTGCAGTTATTTAACCACATGCAGACATAGCATTTTGCATCATCCTGACTGCTTGTGTTTAACTCAGGAGTGAACAAATCACCAGTGCTCTGTGACACAGTGAAAGGAAAAGAAAAGAGGGATTATCCCTTTTTTTAATCACAAAAATAAAGAGATGTGACTTACTTAAAATTCTGTCAAGACTTACATTAAAAAAATATGAAATTACCTGAGTTTTTAGCTACCTGACTGTTGCTTGAACCACGAACTTCTCCCTCCCTTACAAAATCGTGTACATCCAAAAGGAGCTCTGCTTTTCATTTCCTGATAATCCTAAGACTGCAGTGGTATGAAAAAGCTTGTTTCTCAAATGCTTAAATATTACTCTTGATGCATAGGGATCTACCTGTCTTTTGTGATAGAGTGTGATAAGCTAATTTCTACTGCAGAGCTTTCCTGGAAATAAATTGTACTGCAGTATGGAAGTCAAATGGAGATAAACTGTTATGACACTTTTAGTTCCACAATAAAAAAAAATCTTGAGAGTCCTTTGGTCATCACTATCACATATAAACCCAAAACCAATTGAGAATCAATAAATACATCCAGCTGGCAAATCTCAGTGACAAGATGTCCTTATAATTAGGGCAGCAGCATCTGCTTTCCCTATCCCTCCCCCCCAGAAATCACTTTGATCTTGCCTGTTTAGATATTTAGCATTTACACTGATGAGAAGAATATAAATTCCCAGGCAGAAGACACTGCACATATATATCAAGGGTATTTTAACTCCTCTCAGATTTCTCTTCTCTTTGGAATTAAATCAGACTTCATAGTGTGACTCAACATTTTGTGGTTTTATTAATTTGTGTCTAATGACTTAGAGAGCTACTTTGGCTTAACATTGTTCCTACTTGGGTTCTGTTGAAAGGTCTTCAACAGCTGTTCCAGATCAGTGTAAGAATTGATTTCACATCCATTTTATCATCAGAAGAGAAAGAAGAAACTGACTTCCTGTGTGGTCCATGGCAAGTGGTTTTGTCTCTCTGCTTGAGTTTCTACAGTACCACCTTCACAGACTTATCAGAAATCAATCTTTTGCATGCATACAGTTCTAATCACACCCAAAAAAATGCAAAGCAAATAACCAAGAGCACCCTTATATGTGTTTTTAGTGATATATATAAAATAAGTCTAGTGCAGAATTCAAATATTTTAAAGTGTCATCAGACCACAGATAATAGGACCCAAAAGATCCTTAGTCCATCTGGTCAAACCAAGACAATAAGACTTTGTACTACAAGATTTGAAAACACCCTATAATGTCACAGCAAGAAGTGCTAGGCAGTAATGAATTAATTTATTTATATTTGCCACAAGCAGCTTGTTCTCTCATTCTCTTCCCTGTAACCAAATTACATATGCAAAGTAGGATCTGGTAGGATTGTTTTTCCCTGCATAAATATATACATGCTGCTGTGTGCTTATGTTAGAGAAGTCAAGGTCAAAAAAGTATACTTTCTGTTTGAAGCAGCAACTCCCACTGTGGTTCCTACAGGAGATTATTTAAAAACCTCTGCTGAAACAGACCTTACTTGCCTGAAGAGCCAAAGTGTCTCTGTCTGAAGGCTTTCTCCTGAAAATTGTACTTGGTGGAGTGCTGAATGGATCCAGCCTTTAAACACATTCAAGCTCTTAGGGAGTTCAAGCTGGGTCAAAGAGACTGAGACCAGAATCACAGAAGTGTTATTTGTAAGAGACCACTGAAGCTCTCCAGTCCAGTCTCACCCTCCAAGCATGACTGTGAGCAGAACTGAATCAGGTGGTCTGTAGAAACCCACCAAAGATGGTCACCTGGCTAGGTGCTGCACTGCATTCCTGGGAAGAAAGGATGGCTAACCTGACCCTCCCAACGCAGAAATTGTGGCCATTGCCACCTGATACATCATCTGCACCTTCTCAAGAATGTTTGGTTCTCTCATTTTCATAATTCCCCCTCTTAAAGTAGCTGTAGACATCTACTAGATCACTCAGTCTCTACATGACTGCATGCAAGTCCAGCTCCCTCAAAGGGTGTATGCCCTGTGGTCCATCTTGCTGGCCCACTAATATACACTCAATAAATTACATATTTGCTTAATTGAAACATGGCTGTGTTCTGAGTTAAAACCTCCTAAGTCCCTGGGGTCCATGTTTAAACATGCTGTCATGCTGTACACTCCAAAGCTGTAGCTAAGGCTTCATCTGCTGGACAGCACAGTGCAAAGAATGGCAGAGGGTCTTTCAAATGGTATTATGAAAGAAGTCACACAGAGAATTCATCCTCCCCACAGAGAATACTGTACTGTGGCTAAAATGCCTCAAAGTACAGTTTAGGTCTACACTAAAACCCTTGTGTGTGTCTTGTTAGTATTCCATACAGCTGTGCTTTCAGCACACACCCCTGGATCATCTTGATGAGAGTCCTATCACCTTACACAACTGAACAATGCACTATGCCATGCATTAAATTGTTTGTATCTTTACTCATCTCTTTCTAGATATTGTCAGGTTGCATGATGTCACACTCAACTCTGCCATTTTAATGGATGTTTTTAACAACTCCATGTAAAGTTTAAGTAGGTCTGAGAGAGGATTGACCCTCTTGAGGGGATTGAGCTATATGAGAGATTAGTTAGCAGAAGCATATTGCTTTTAACACTATTGTTTGTCTCAGACCAAATATGTCCAAGTGCAGGATTTACAACTAAAATCTAAACACATCAGCAGAATAACCAGTCACAATTTCATTATCAGAAAGGCTGGAAATTAGAATGTGGAATGCATTTTCAATACAATCTACTGTTCATGCTTTAGATCAAGCAAGAGCAGCAGTGTCTGGCCTGCAAAATACCCCTCAAATACCACCTAATGCTTAGGCCAACATAGGATCTCCTTCTTGCAGCTCTTGTGTCAGTCATTTCCTTTCCAGTCACTGGTCTAAAAATTGCCTTTTTATCCCTGGACACTTTGACTTCAGAAAACCACTCAAGTAGCTTTAGATCAGAACTGTGTCAGCTCCACTCTAGCCTGAGCTATATCATATTTTCCTCAGTCAGATCTATTTGATCCAATGCATCCAGTTCACTGGTTGTTTTGACATCTGAATTCAAAAGGTCATGCTGCTCCAGTATGGCAACAAATAAGCAAAAGAAAAATCACATACGCTGACAAATAATAAACTTCTCAAAGCAGAGAGAAGTTGCAACAAGATTTATGATAGTCACCACATCTCCAAATTTCATGTTAAGCATTGAAAGATGGGCCTCTATTTGTAAGTTGTATGGTCCAATTTATAGTTGCTGTTTTGTAATTTCGCACATGCATGCAAACAAATGAAAAAACAATATTTTGCTTTTCTCTTCCAAAAGTAAATCAGTTTAATCCTGGATCTGAAAGTTTTCTGCCTGCCTAAAGGCAGTGATAGAAACCTAACATCTACCATACCTGCCAATATGTGTGTGCAGATAACTCATCTAGAATCACAAAGGTTTTGGCTTATTCTAAATCCAGCAACTGTTCCTGAGGATTTCTGTCACTTTTACACAAATGCAAATGTTTTCCATGCATTGTAGCACACCAGCAACATTTTCCAATGTCTTTCTCCAATGTATTTATACAGAAGACCACAGCAGGAAATTCTACATGCCCCATTGGGCTAGCAATCATTAAATATACAACATCCTTATGAAAGGCAGTTTACAGTACCAGCAAAGAACTTTTCACACATTGACAACCAGTTTCTCAGCTTTTGTAAGCTGCATAAAAAGGCTTCCAGCTGCCATATAATATTTGCAACCAAACAAAAACTAATCCTTGGCAAATGTCTTTGCAAAAAATAACTACAGAGGATAATAAAGTGGTTAGAAATGGAGTCACACCAACAGGAAAAACAAACACTAAAACAATGCTTTTTAGCCTCCTTTCCCATTTCAAATTCATATGATTCACTCTTCCACATCATTCTCCCACCTGTGCAAACTTTGAGGCAATATACCAATTTCCAGTCCTTCAGCACAGACAAATATGATAACAACTGTCCAGGACACAGCCAGGTTTCACACATCTCAGCATACAATAGGACAGAACCCCAATTTG
>NW_008692140.1:59679-70784 GCF_000695815.1 Acanthisitta chloris
TTCAGCAGTACCTTAATACACACTGACATAGGAATATTTTTATACTCAACTATGTTCTTCATAAAATTATGATCAATTTGTGAGGGAGTCTCATTTCAAAAACCTCAGCAAGACCAGGGAGTACAGGTTCTCAAATCTCTTGCCTTCCCTTCCCCTTTGGCTGCACATGGACCTGTGACAGTCCCCAGGGCAACAGGACCATGGTTATGGTCTGGACACTAGTGATAGAGAGCAAAAACCTTTCAAAAGGGCTTGCATTTCACACTCCTACTGCAGGAGCCAGTCAGCAAGGCAGATGACAGCATTAACCCCCTCCAACACAGCTAGAGGAGCAGGTGAGACCTACACCCAGGAGAGGGATGCCAAGGAGCAAGTGAGACCAGTGAAGCTGACTGGGGAGCATTGGTGGTAGTTATGGGCTGGGCAGCAGCAGGGCAGCAGGGGCCACGCTTGGAAAAGCACCGAGGTACAAATCCAGCCTGGCAAAAGTAGCAAGAGAGTCAGATGATTTGAATCAACATCAAAGGCTTTATCACAACCCTCCATGCAAATCCTACCCGAAAAGTCCTTTGGCATTTGGGAAGGAAACTTAACACGATGCTGGTGGAAGAAGCTCTTGTGGGAGTGGGACTATCATGCTGCACTCCCAGGAGGATCCAACCCTCTCAACCAAAGCCTGTATTCCCAGACTGAAAACTGCAAGTTTCTCAAAGAAGAAGGTGGGTTTGCAGCTATGTGATATGACTTAATCCAGAGCCAAAGGTGATGGAACATATCTGACCTGTTTTAAACCACAAAATGTGGAAACAACTCTCAGCAAGAAAATATGAGCTTTACTTTCAAGTGCAGGGAGGCCAAAGGAGTCCAATTATTTACCACCCAAGAAGCTAAGAAGGAAAATAAGTCTCTCAGCTTCCAGTCTTGTTACAAAATCGTAGAAATATTCATGTCTCTAATTACTAGATGATGTTCCTAATATCCTGTGCTAATTCTCTCCTCTCATTTTTTTCCTGGTCACCAGCAAGCTCAAACTACAAGTATCATGAACTGACCCCATTTAATTTAAGAATGTTTTTGTCTAGATTGCTTAACATTATTTTCTTACTTACTTTTGAAGTAATATATTGCTTAAACATAAATTAGTTGGGATCAAAAAATGCAATGTTAGAAAGAAATAATAAAGGGACAAATATGCATTTAGCTTTTAACCCGTTTTTAATTTTGTACTTCCACAAAAGAAAAATAGGCTGTTCCTGCTCTCCATCAAGCAAGCAAAAATATTAGTACTGCAGAAACAGTACATTGCAGATGTACAGAAATTATTTACCTATTTCTTTTAGCCTGCCCCCAAGAACTCTACATTAAAAAAAACACAAGTAAAGGCTCATTTTAAGTATTTTTTACTTAAACATCTTTCTCCATGGTGCATTTTTAAACATAGGGAACAAAATTTTCACAAGTAAAGGCTCATTTTAAGCATTTTTTACTTAAACATCTCTTTCTCCATGGTACATTTTTAAACATAGGGAACAAAATTTTTATGTGGTGCATTTGTAAATTGCACTTCAAAAAAAAAAAATCAATAGCAATGTGTTTTTCCTTTTCTCTCTCTCCAAGGAACTTGTGCAAGAATCACCTTTCAGCATATCTGCTAAGCTTATTGGCCTGGTCATAAAAAAAAAAAAATAAATAAGCAAATAAAAGAATAAAAGCACACATGTCTAATGCTAGAACTACCTAAGGTAGCAAGAGCCAGCCAGGAGGCTGCCTCCAGTGACATCTATGAAGATGTCCTTTTGCAAAAAGGAAATGTTTGCTCCCTCTCATCAGTGATTTTAATAAGATTCATTGGCTGAGACAGCTATTCATGCACAGCAGTTATGATCCCCTCAGACTTTCACTGACCTTCAGGGAATTATAAAAGAAGGAACCAATTTCAATTCCTGGAAAGGAGGAGGGAGAAAGGCAAACCCCTTCTCCCAGTGTAAAGGTAAATACTTCAACAGAAAGAGCTCTGATGTTATAAAAGAATTCCTAACAGCAGGGAAGGAGGCATCAAATCAACTGCTGTCATTTTAAATATTTCCTACAAAGGAAGAAATATGCTTTAGTGCAATGAGATATCCAGCAGCGGATTTTTATGTAGCATGCTCAAGAATTAATCTCCACGTTCAACCCTGCGCTACTACAGCTGAGTCAGCATCATTCTTTTAAATGACCTGATTCTGCAATCGCATTATTAATATCATGAAAATTACTTTCCTCTTTGCTGTTTTGTGCTATCAATGGAAAGCCACTGAACCAAAATGCATTAACTCTCACAGGTCTCCTCTAGGATTATTTGCATCAATACAAACTGAATTAATCATGGAGACATTTGAATAATCACCAGCCCCACACTAGTGCCAGAGCTGTGTCAGGAGCTGTGGTTCACTTCTGTAAAATGTTGCATTTTATTTGTGTTGTTGTCATCTGAACCTTGCATATTTTATCATTCTCTATCAGGACGATCTCTTGCAATCTACGTTGCTACTCTTTCCTTATTTCTTGGCACATTTTATATCCACTGTCTGCTTTATGTTCCCTAATCTGCAAGCCTAAATTCTTAAGTGTCACACACTTGAATTTATGCATCTAAAGAGGGAAAATCATGACAAGAAATAAAAGAAATACACACATAATGGAGGCCCCTTTTGCTTTTGCAAGACGTTGACTCAACTTCTGATTCGTAGTGGTTTATACAGCTACAGCTTTTAACAGCAAAGTTGAGACAAACAGGTAGGGTAAGCAGAGGACTGTTCTGATGGCCAGTAAAATTTAATTCTTGTTTCTGAGCTGTGCTATAATTCAAGGGGACTGCAAATGTGAAGACTAAAGTGCTTTAGAAAAAAATATTCAAGACAAAATTGACCAGTTTTAATCCAACTGAGTTGGCAACCGGTGGGTTCAAGGCAATTTGTGAAACCTGTTTAGCATCCTAAATTCTAAAAATTTCAGCATTTATAGCAACATATTAGTAAGTTCTTTAAATGCAAAATAGTCTCAGACAGCCAGGGCCAGAACTGTGATAAAAATGCTATATGCTTTGTCAGCATATTTAATCTCCAAAAGGAATTTTAAAAGATGGTCCACGAAACCAAAGCTACCAGACTTCTCAAGAGACAAAGAACATACTAGGAATTCCCTGAAAGTTGTGATACACTGCTGAAAAAAATTTGCATCTCCCTCAAAAATAATACATATGAGAGAGACACAACAGGCACAATGATAGTGAAAACAAGGAGTCTTCCACACTTACATGCAAGAGCAGGATTCAAACCAATTATTTTTACAGAAACTGATCATAGAAACATACATTTATGTCACTGTTAAACATGTTTGAAGCAAGTTTTCAACTATGAAAGGAAGATATCCTTATCAAAGGGAATTCATAATAACCAGAGTGCCACATGGTTGCCAAAGGCTTGGAAGAAGGACAGAGAGAACAGCCACTGGTCCCATAAGTCTTGCCCACCACTCCTCAGAGTCCTTCCAGCTTCCAGTTCCCTATTGCAAAATTTCATAATGCAAACACCCTCTAAGCAAAACTGTGGAAACAGTAAAAGACTTGCCATACCAGAAATAATAGAACTGGAATACAACAAAGCAACAATGTACTAAAAACCTCCAACCAAAACAAACATTGACTTTCAAGGGAGTAAACATATTCATCTCTGCCTGAAAGGAGGCAAGACCCATCATTTATGAGGGGCAAGGCCTTTCATGAAAGTACAACAGCCAATTTACCCAAATATTCAACTGGGTTATTTTCTCATTAATTTGCTTCTGAAATGTTTTTTCTTCCTTGTATGTGGAAAACAATGCTCCACAGAAGTCCACATGGCAAAAGAAATAAAGTATTTAATCCTACCCTGTTACTGTACAGCTCCAGTTACCATAACAACTTGCTGTAGCTCTTCTCATAATAGGCTTAGGGTAGCTTGTCCACAAAACCATTTTGTGACTGGAGCTACAGCTAGTACACTATTCTGCATTGATGTAGCCCCTCTGTTGCCAAGAGTCAAATTTATTACACTTTAAGTGTAAATATAGCTCAGTATATTTGATATCCCATGGGTAGAAAAGCCAGACTACAGGAAATGTTAGTCATCACATCACTTATCACTCAATGTGGTGCTGGATTCACCATAAAAAAACCCAAACAAACAAAATAGCCTTCACCCTACTGGTGTTCATCATCTGTTTTAATATTTTACTGTGCTTATAACAGGACATACAGTATTTTAAATACATGTGAATTCGTAGCTGTATTTTCAGTCATCTCACCAGTTCATTCACATCAGATTTGCAGTTCTTTCATTCCTACATTAAAAAATTCAATGTTATTTAAGCCTGCACTATATATCAACTCTTTCTCTGGTATCTTTTATTTCTGTTCTTTGAGAAACTACTACAGCTATGGAAAATTACTATGAAATCTACTAAAGCACTGCAGGTAAAGTTGGAAACCTGTACTCAATTTGAGGCTCTTTGGGGTTTTTTGAGCCCCATTTCACAATACAGGCATTCTTTCATAAAATTAATCAGTAAATATCAGTTTCCCATCAGACTGATTTTGGTAGGAAACATTTGTACAAAAGCTAAGATGGAGCCTGATGTCAAAGCACTAGGTTTGAAAGATCCTCAAGATATCTTCTAGATGTTTTGAGCACTAATAATTCTTTAAAGAAATTACATTGCCTATTCAAGATAATTATTCACAGTGCTTCAGTGCAACAGAAAAGGTGTACATCCAAACTGGTCTGCTTTTTGGAGTTTCCAGTGGAGTACGTTAAAGTGAAGTGCCAGGTGAATGTAACTCTCAAATGTTCAAGGTCTTCTAGACACCCTCTACAGTTGGGGAAGAGAAAAGACTAAATGAAAAGCTCTGGAGTCTTCCCTCTTGAAAGAGACAATAAATCCTTTTCTCCACAGGGCAAGTCTAAATAGAGACAGCTCCAAATTTTTCACTATGCAGAAAGATTTAAAACCTCCTTTTAAGCAGGTCATAAACAGAAACTCCTAACTTAGCCCTTATAGCCAATGGCCAAGATACATCCACATCCCCAACAAAAATGTATTCCTCTGGCTCAGGCCCTTGAAGCAGGCTGTACTCTAATCCTGTGTCTGGTTTCAGTGCAGCAAGGCTAACAAATCCTTACCGATACCAGGCAGCTGCTTGCTAGATTCAAGACCCAGAGACATCTCAAAGAAGAAAAGGAGTGGTGCCCTCTCTAGTTCTACAGGATAAATTTCACAAGATCTGTGTGAAAGTCTCTGACCTGGATGGTGCCATCTTCCCCATGCAAGGGAACTCTCAACCACTCATAAAAATTCATGTGCATATGGGAACCAGGATGAAGGTGGGCAGTGGTTCTGACTTACAGGGATGAAAACTCCCTGCAGTTCTACTGGTTTTCAATGCAATTTTCTGTACTCTTCATAAGATATTTAAACTACCTTGTCAACTGTTTGAACAAAATTAGAGTCCATTTTCTGGAAACTTCATTTCCTTTTTAAAGGCATTTCCCTAATTTAAATCCTCCCCCACTTAAGTTTATCTAAATCATTTGTATCTGCTGAGCTCTTTGAGTTCTTAAAATTCAAGGTGTGTTATTTATGAGGCGTTTTAAAGCATTCCTAAATCAAAGTAAACAACGTGGCATATTTGGACTTCATTTGATGTGAAAAGACCATGATTATCTGGTTAGCAGCCTCCTCTCAATTGTAACTACTTTAAAAGGTTCACTAAGGGAAAAATTCTGCAGTGTAACAGTCAACACATACAAGTCATTAGCTAAGACAATATCTAACCTTAACTATCAGTAGAATTTTGTGACTTTAATTAACAAGTGATGAAGAACAGCTAGAATGTTTGTATGTAGGCGACCTAAATGGTTCTAGTCTAATTGATTAGCACATCCTGAGCAGAGGTGGCAGACTAACAAACACTTCTTTGCTGATGTCAGCTCAGCTCTGACACCAGTAAAGTCTCTGCTGCAAACTTACAAAGGACAGCAGAGTACAATTAGCAGATTTTTATTTTGGACCCATTAAAATGCTGAAAAATGCATTGTCAATAAAACCAGAAAAAAATGGATATGAAAAGGAATTTTTTCCAACTTTAAATAAAAGTGTACTTGAATCTTCCTTGGAAAAATAGCTGTAACAAATACTTGGAAAATCATTAAACTGTACAACATTGTCCAACCTAATATTGTAAATCCCTCAATATGTAACTAAACAGACTTCTGTGGAGGGAAATGCAATGTGAAATACTGAGAGGTGATGAACATCTGTACAAACTGAAGGTTACCTGAACCTTACAATTATAGTGAACACCATGGTCAAGTTAACAGGTTTTTACTGTATAAAAATTAATGCCTTGTTTCTATTAAAAAGACAGATGTGAGATCCATGATCATCACTAGTCATTTAGTTGAGGCAACAAATAAACATTCCTTTTAACATTCCATTCCAGTAAAACTAGACTTTCATACATCTTCTTCATCCATCTGTCACACATGTGCAGGTCAGTGTCAGAGAAAAACTTGCTGCATCTCCACCCTCCTCTGAACAAACCTTAGTGCAGTCAATCATTGCAAAGAGTAAGAGTGCTAAAGGCTTTCACATCCTGAGATGCTGTAACAGCTATACATCTACAAAAGACATGGAGAACCAGGTGCAAAGCCACGTTCAATAGACATGCAAAGTCTGCTCAATTGTCTTAACATGAAAAATTAGTTGGATGAAGTGAGCTTATCCTTTATGTTCTTCTAAACACAGACTTTTTACTGTATCTCTTAACAAGCAGCTGGATGTTGCACCAATTCATAACACCCTGAGTAGCACCACTTGCAAATTACTTCCAAGGAAATGAGTACTCAGGAATTTGCCGGAGACCTGATTAGATGGTGAAATGAATCAGTGTTAGAACCACGATAGACTTTGATCAGTTTAAAAATGGCTTGTTTGAACATCTGAAATCATTAGCGAGGTGCAAATGGGAGTGATAGAATATAGCGTTGAGAGCAATTAGTTTGGAGTTCATTTTGTAGTGTCTATTGAGTACATTATTTTTATCTGGTTTAGAAACATTGTAATACTTGCATAATAGATGCGACACCCATTCTCCTTGAAAGTTATTATAGATGCCTGTTCAGTAATATTCATACACGTGAAAGCAGCAGTAAAAATAGCATTTGCTCATAACCTGATCTTTTTCTGGGAGAAAGCAGAAGATTTTGGTGCATCAAATACTTATTCTGCCTTCCAAGCTCTTTAGACATTTATCCAAAGATCTACTAAAGCAATCAATCCAGATGGAAATGAAACTGTAAGACCTAGATGTATAAGGTATTTATATTGAATTGCTTTAGAAAAATCCAACTACACATATTAAATAGAATGCAACTTTTTTACAAAATGTCATTAATCTGGAAGCTATGCCTCCAGTTTCTCCCAAAATTTACAGTATTACTTTTAAAATAAAGCCAAGTGAAATTAACATGCTCCAGAGAAATTCCATTCAGAAAATATAGTGATTGAAGTCCCAGTTCTCCATTATTTATCAAATTGTTTTCACATTTTCTGTGTGAAATTCTGATGGTTGCCTACCTGTCCTCTTTCCAGCAGTTTTGCCTTTGTCTCCAATAACAAAATTTAAAGCTTCTTCTTATATGATTTTGCAGTAAAGAACAGTTGGAAAATATAGCTGTTTCAATGGCAGCCTGTAGAAAAATATATATATATGGACTGTAGTGGTCTGAAAATCAAGATTCATAGCTCAAGAAATGACCTACAAACAGACAATAGGGTTTTCAAAATATCACTGTTCCACGTAGTTTAATATCTACTTACATTAGATTAGATCATGTTAAGGACCTGATTGAAATCAGTTCAAACTCAGCAGGTTATTAGTGAGCTTTGCATCAAACAGCTAAGCATGGAAGTCTATACACATAGAATAAAAAGTGCCATTTAGAAACCAGTAGTAGGACTGCCTGAACATTTATATGCAAAAGCAAAATTGTGCAGAAACAGACTAGTAAAGCAGGGCTTGTTTAGATTTTTTTTTTCTAGTGGCTGTGTGCACCATGGGTCATTTCTAATACACAACACTTACTGATAAATGGACCACTTCAGTCTTTCAAGTGGTTTTGCTCATAGTACCTGCATGTGAGGTATAGAATTAATTTAATCTTCATTTACATACAAAAATTTCAGGACTTAAATATGCTCATAAACAGAAATCTGTGACAGCAAAGGAAGATACAAAGCCAAAACACAAAGTTCATACAATCAATTTTTCCACCCCCATCTCTTAAGTGTCTTTCTTACTCAGGCATTTCTGAGGTATTTGTCTCCATACCATTCCTAAATAAAAGGGTAGAGCTTCCTTCAAGAAAGCATCAAGAGTTCAGACCAGTGTGTTCCACAGTGGCTCTAGATAGGAATTAATTTCTCAAAGTCTTCTTCCAAGTTCCACAAGTAGGTCTTGTTTTTTCTAGGGCAGCACTGACATGGGAATCAGCTTTGGCACATTAACCTTCACTATTTAGTGTTGAAAATGTTCCTCATCTGTGAGAAATTTATGCCTTTTACTGAAGCTAAATCCTTAGAACAAACATATTAACTATATACAGAATCAGTTTCAAATAAATGACAACTTCTGCCCCAATGCCAAGTTTTCACTCGGGAGTTTAAATTTTTTGTAGCCAGGAAATTCAAAAACTGCTGTTCCCCTCGTTAGCACTCCACAGCTATCAAACTATCACTTCTCATTCAAATACTTCCTTAAAACTCACCTTGCTGCAACATGTGACTGTGGGGGACTAAGTCCATGATCTTTCACTAAGCTTCATTCATCCTGCTTTCTCAGTGAGGTATTTAACAATCTTTGTCATATGTTCTATAAAGCATGAAGTACACCAATAATCAATAAAAGGAGTAATAAAAGGTTAAGAAACAGAGTTAAGATAATCTGAAAAAGAGGATTTCCTAGCATCATAGGAATTTCCAATATTTATTCTTATTGGTTTTCCCTCCTACATGACATAATGAAGGCAGAACAAAGCAAGGCAGTCCAGCTCATGAGTTATGTCTAGTTCTCATGAGGCAGCTGATAACAACAAGATCAAGTGGAATCATCCCAAAACATTTCAAGTATGAATAATTTTTCTGAAGCAAAATGTTTCAGTGTGCCTGTGCAAAACACAGAATTGTATATGTTGAAAAATGTCTATAGAAAGCTGATCACATTCAAAAAGTAACAAGAATTACATTTTTCTTCTGCAGATAGCCAGATGGAAAACAAGCAAACAAGCTTTAAATGCAATTTGTCCCTCCTAAAGAGTTTCACTGTTTTGGAGAGGGAGGAGTTTTGATATTACTTTATTTTTTAAAAAAAATCAGTCCTTCAAGAACATCAAGTCACTTAGAGCCATTAAAATAAAATGCAAAAAAAATATTTCTGCCCTTGTTGGAAGATGAGTAATTAAATAAAACCCAACAACAGTGAAAGCAAGATGATTACAGAGAGAGTTAAATAGAGAGAACCTCCCAGAGGACCTTACTAACAGATTTGAATGATCTATTACACCATTGTTATTAGGCAGAACTCTTCTCTTTGCTTGTAAATTAAGTTAATGTGTTAGTATTAATACTTAGGGATTTGAAAAATAAAACAGATTTCAATTACCATCACAATTCTATACACGGTGAGAATCGAGTCCCTTGTGTCAGGATGCATCCTGCAGAGTATTAGCTACTTAGAAGTGATTTCCCTGTGTATCTACCTCCACTGCTTTCAGGATATCAGGGCATGAGCCAGGAAGGGGAAGCTGATGTGTGTGGCAGCAACACTGCTCCTGACTGACCTCCCACTGAGCCTCTGTGTAGGTCCCCAACACCACCCACCCACCCAAAAGGGCTCAAGACAAGCAAAATTAGGGCAGACCTTACAGCAGTCCACTCAAAATATCCCTAGGACTGATCTGAACAGACAGTGCAGAGCTAAGGGCTGTGGCAAGTGGGGAGAAGCAGCACTCAAAGGCCCCAAGTCTGACCCAGTCAAGATAGAGGGAATCAAAACATTTCCTCACCTCCCCTGCTGCAGCCTCACGGCTCATTTGTGCTCTCCAGTTTGACCACCATGGGCCTTGCCAGGGGTATCTCTACATTCAGTCAAGATCCCCCACTCTTTATATCCATCTCCCTCTGAGCAGCTCCACAAAAAACCTCCTTGTGCCAGACCCAAGTGACACAATCCAGGGCAGGAGGCTCCTAAGTAGAACAAGGAGCCTTCCTCCCACCTCTGCAGTGACAAACAGGAAACTTGCATAATTAGTTAATTTAGACCCTGTAATGAGCGTTGTTTTATGTTCTGACATTAAAGGATGCAAGAATCATTTAAAACCTGGAAGGCAAAATCACTGTTGGTGCAAACAGCTGACTCCAGTGACATTCAGCTTGTTTATGCAAGCAGTGAATTTGGCCTGCGTGTACTTTTTGCTCAATGCTTCTGTCAGACAATGCAGAACAAACAATATTTGGCTTCATCTCACTCTGGGCAGATCAACTATTTGCACCCAGGACTTTTTTCTTTGCCTGCCAGTTTGAATTTTCCCCCAGCCCAGGCTTTGATGTACCTTTATAACAGCTGCAAAACACATTTCATGCCAAGGAGCAATTTGCAGGCACAGCACTAGACATTTCAGAGCATTGCTAGTTATTCATACAGTATTTTTTTGGCAGCTTTTCGAAATATAATACCATAGAACTGTCGTCTCTCACAGTAACAAGTATTTTCATGCATTTGTCTTTTCTCTGAAAATAATTTTTAATTTTTTTACCACAGCGGAGAACTCATCTTGGCAACATAGAAATTTTAAATCTGATAGTTTGTTTTTAATAGTGATAATTCTGAAGCAGCCTTAATGAAAGCTATCTTGACACGTGTGTGCAAAACATCTCTTGCAGGTAATGGAAAGGAGGCAAAAAAAAAAAGCCACTCCAAAAAACCCACCTTACATCCCCCACTGCATGCTTCAGCTGACCTACCTTTC
>NW_008692140.1:70797-90699 GCF_000695815.1 Acanthisitta chloris
TGCCTGATAAATGCATGCTGTGAAAGCAAAGGCTCATCTTTCTATTCCTGCTTTTTCTGTATAAAACATACATAGAATTACTTTTAATGTGGATAATAATCCCACACAAGGTTTCTATCAAGCAGACATAAGTCTTACGTATTTCATTTACTTGAAACTCCTAAAACCAGGCTAGGTAGGCCCTGAACTTAGTTATCAGTGATTACACTGTAGCATGCTGTGAAAGCAAAGGCTCATCTTTCTATTCCTGCTTTTTCTGTATAAAACATACATAGAATTACTTTTAATGTGGATAATAATCCCACACAAGGTTTCTATCAAGCAGACATAAGTCTTACGTATTTCATTTACTTGAAACTCCTAAAACCAGGCTAGGTAGGCCCTGAACTTAGTTATCAGTGATTACACTGTAAAGATTTGGCAAATAGTTTTTGTTAAAAGACAAAAAACAAAAAACCACCAAAACATCAAAAAAACACATGCCTTGCACTCGTACTTTACTATCAGCAAAAAACAAAGCTCGTCAGATTACTCAATGAAAAGAGTTCCTCCATCACATGTTAGCTTCTGGAATATGAGATGATTGGCTTATTCTTAATTTAGTTGCCTTTTAAGACCCAAAATGTATTTTCTTGAAAGTTGTCCAAGGACAGTTTCATCACAGAATTTAAATTTTGTTGATATTCAACTACTGGTAATCCATTCCTACAGGCCAACAGCCCTGGGGGCTCCATTTCTTCATCCTCACAGCAAGCAGGTACATCACTGTTTTCTTTGTATTTCACATCACAGGCAGACTGAGCCATCACCCTGAGCTACATTTTCAGTGTAGAAATCAGACATCCAAGTCTCATGTTCTGGAAGACATTCGTCTCTACTCACCAAACCCTCCCCACCTCATTCACCTTGTCAAGAACTCATCTCATCAAACTCAAAAGATTCCTGATATTCTGACTTTTAGGAAAGCACTCATTTATCCCTAGGATCTGGGCTGGAGGCACTTCCAGGAGAATCTCCTGAGAAGAGCCACCTGCAGCAAGTTTCAGCTCACCAGTGCAGGTCAGCTCTGCCCTGGAAGGCAGGTCAGCCCTGCTTGTGCAGCAAAGAATGTCCTTCTCCCATCTGCTCCAGGCCCAGAACCTCTTTGGGAAACAGACAAAAAGATAACTGCTGCCAATTCCCCACTCCACTCCTGCCCCCTCATGCACCATCCCCAGCTGCCAGGCAATTTGATATTCAGTTGGCAGTAAGCATCTTGTTCTCTCAGAGAAAGTAAACTAATTGCCTTCATTATTACTGTTGTTTCCCATCCCATTTCTGCTTTGTGCCACTTGGCTCTTTTGATCATTCATCTTAAATATACACAGACTTCAATCCATTTAGATTTATCAGTGTTGTATTCTGCAGGTTATTACTCTTTTCAGAAAGTACATTTTCTCCTAGTTTGATAGTGTTTGGATAAGTAAGGAGTCAGTGTCTCCCTTTGCACCTTATTTACTTTTTACCTCCCTCCACATATCAGTTAATAAAAAAATATGGATGCAAAATGTAAGAAAATCTTATGAGATAAGAGCAACTGCAGGAACATACAGGGAAGTTAAACACCATCACCTAGGAAATCAATAGCAAAGTCAGGAAAACTTCCAATCTCTTGATCTAAATCCAACAGTCTCAAAAAAGTACTTTATTTCTAACATCATCTTGGTTTCATTTATGACATATTTCTCATTTCACTTGCTTGAAATACTTTCAAACAGTGAAAGAAAAAATAAGTGATGAGCTCTCCTTTATTTTCCTGGTTTAGTTCTAAATTAAAAAGAAGAACCTAGCATCATCCATAAATCCTATGCTTCAAGATTTAAGTTTGATAAAAAAAGGAGAGATCAAATGAACAGCAGAAATTGTGGACATTTTTTGATTATAATTAGGACATTTTTATTTAAAAAGGAAGGACATTCTCTACAAGTGTTTCTCTACTGTAACTTGTTAGAGCTAAATAGAAAACACAAGCATTTTACTCTTATTTGTTGTACAGAATATTAATTACATAAAACCAACAGAACCTAAAGAGGCATTTTCAGGATCTTCTAATATTTAAAACTTTACTTAGAAGCAGTTTTGACTATTTGGTAGGTAAAAGAGATACATATACCCAAAATGATAAGTGCAGGTAGCACAGCAAATAAGTAGCCTTTGAGTTGTCATTTAAGAGACCCAGAGAGTAAAAAAATACAGCCAGCAAGGCAGCTGGATGCACAATTTATTCCCAGTCTTTTTTTTCTCATAATAAAGACTCCTTCTCTGTCATAGCAGCAACATTCATTATATTTGGAGCAGGGAAACAATGAAAACATCATCATACTGTAATTGGCCTGAGGGATGTTGGCATGTCAGTTCTTTCACAGTCAGAGGAAGATTGTGGCTCATTCCTCCAGTGATCCCCAACCAGAAGAAGCTCTGCAGCCAAGAGCTCCTACACCTTTGTTATAATTATTAGTCTGTCCCATCAGGGTGAGATATCCTAAAATGGAGTAAGCAAACTCAAAACAAACAATCAGTCGTCCCTACTGGATTCCACTCTGGCTTGTAACAAATTGTGGGGTTTATGAGCAATCACAATTAAATCATTTTGTGATGAAACAGTTATTGAGAGGCAAACCAGAAACAAAAACAGCAGCATAATTCAATTTGTTTTCTCACTAAAGATACATTGCTGATCAGTATTTTTCAAATCAAGGCCTCCTACCCTTGTGTCTTGTAAAAGACAGAGGACATTTTTCTAACCTCATTAAGTTCACAACAAAGACCAGAAGGAATACTGTCTACAGTTTTCAAAAGATGACATATGGTGTGTTCCACAGGATTGTCAGAACTAATCTCTGAAATCTTCACCTTAAATTGGCTGACAACTGTGCTAAGCTAAAGTTATTTTTGTATTAACCCTTAGGAATACAAGCTCCTTCCAGATTGCCAGCAAATAGTAAAACTAGTAACCTTTGCAATTCCATTTTGCTGTTCATCTGAAAAGCTCAAGGCAGTATACATGTGCCAACCTTCAAAACACCCAGTAGGAGAGATACTAAAGCCACTTTAAAGATAGAAACATCGAGTAACAAATAGAATAAATTAGATGGCAAGATAAGATTGCAATTCAAGGACAAAGTTATAGAGCAAATTTCCCAAGTCCTAGCTCACAGCTGCAGACAGTCTTGCCATTAAAGGAAGTATTTCCTAACTGTTTGCCAGACTCACTACAGTAACAGCATCAGCCAGTTTGAAAACTTCTGAAAACTAACCTTTTCACATTCACAGAAAAACACACTCATAATGCATTCACTTCAGTTTTGTTGGCTTATGGAAGGTGTTCTAGTTGTGAAAAGTATTAATTCCAACCCTTACATTAACATAACATCAAGAATTTCATGAAAGCTGGGAGACTCTGCCTCAATAAAGAATCAAATTGCTATTGTCCTGAGCAAGGGCCTTAAGTGAGATGCTCAAAAGTATTAAGTAACCTGTGTCCCCTACCCAGCTCCCACAAATCTATGAATGGATGAAACATCATTCTGCACTTCACAGGTTCCATGAAGAAAGATGATTAAACACTAACATACTCAGTTATTACAACCTCCAATTACATAAACAGGACTCTAGTAAAAGGAAAGTTTCTCTGTTAAGTGCAGAGACACCAGGTACAACTTCTCCCTCTATCATTTCAGATGGTCTCTTCTAGCTTTTGCTGGAGGCTGTTTCCAGCATTACCCTGTACAGCATGGGAGGCTATCTAAAAAGATCAATAAGATCAGTGAACACAAGCAAAATCTGTTTTAACAACACATCCAAACTTATATTTCTCAGAAAGTAGACAATGTAGGCATCCTTTGGCTTAGGAGGAGAGAAAAGGAATGCTCACATCTCTAGAAATCATTTCCCTTTGATCATTTCTCGATCAGACACAACAGTTTCTCTCAACTCCATCTGGGGAAGTGGCCTTAACCCTTCCTAGATTTTCCTCGCACTACGGCATATCACAACATACTAGTGCTCCAAGGTGAAGTATTTTTCTCATAAAATGCTTGACTGGGAGAAAAGCCTTTTTAGAAGAGGAATATCTGTTGTCCCCAAGATATTTTTGTGCCCTCAAGTGCAAGTTAGAGATTCCTACACATTTTTATCTCTAAATCTTGCTCTTCACAGCTTCTTTCTAGCTGTATTTCCATAAACAGCTACAAGCCATGCTTATTTTTGATCTGCATGTTCATTGTGCTTGACTGTAGTGTTAGAAATCACAGCCCATCTGGGTATGTCTTTTTTTCTTTGTCTGACTACTGTTTACAAGAATTTGCCTCTGCATACTCCCCAAGCTGTGAATGTGGTTATTCAATCATGATACATAAGGATCATTTCAGAGATAATCTCAGATTCAACAAAAAGTATAGGCAAAAAGATAGGCATTCCTTTCATGAACAACAACAAAAAAATCTTTAGCTGGTGTTGTTCAGGCAACAGCATCAACTTAAGCACAGTCTTTGGGAGACATCACTTGGATTCTCTGTGAATAGAGTCATCAGAGTCAGGGACTCTGTCATGCACCAAAAATTAAGCTTGCAAGCTCCTCTAGGCAGAGAGAAAGAAACAAAGAAAGCATTCAAGTCCCTTTTATATCACATACACATAATACTCAAGTGAAGGAGCAAAAATAACACCAGTATAAACCCGTCATCTAGCAGCTCATCACCTCCATGGGAACTGCTGTAGCAAAGATTTCGTGTCAGTCTCGTATTGATCACAGATGAAAATTGGTTAACCATTTTTCCCCTCACAAAGACTCTTGTCTTGAAACTGCAAGCATCGTTGTGATATAAGAGTTTCTTGCCCAACAACAGAAAAGAAGCTTTAACTTCAACAGTCCTGAAAATTAGGCCACTAACTCCATTGTGCTGCAGCCTATATACAAAACTCAGTGCATTCACAGGAAATAAAAATGTCTGTCTACTGTTCAAAATTGTATCTGTTGATTTTATGAATGGTTTGGGGTTTTTTTTTTGCAGCTGTACAGTCATAATTATATAGGTATACCTCGATTTTTGCAAGCTGTACTTCAATTATTCCCTAAAAATTAATAGCAACCTTTTGCAGTAGGCTAGTATAAGTTCATAATCTGCAGACTTTCTTACAGAGCTTTGCAGAGGCATTCTCAAAGGAAATATAGACATTACTGTGGAAGTTCACATCATCAGATCACATGAAGATAGTATAAGGCTGCAAGATCAGACAGCCACAGCTGGCCTGTAATTAATGTCATTGCACTGACAAGGCTATAGATGTGTATATATCGAAAATATATATACACCTTGCATAATATTAATATTTATATTTACATATAAATTAATATATAAATAAACCTCTCCTACAATGATATTGGTTTCCACTTAGACCTCATATACAGTACAAGCTCCTGTCTGTGCCAAACCATGTACCAGCACTGGTACTGACTGCTAAGTCAACACTACAGCACTGTGTCCATGAAGCACTGGCAGCTGGCAGGCCATAGGTTTCTAAATATCTTGGAATTCAAGCTTGTTTTGCATCAGCTGTATTGGCAAAAATGTTCTGCTTTTTAATCTGAAGTCTTGACCTTTCTAGGGCAACAACACTTGCTACTGTATGTTGCCCTTTGCAAATATAGGCAGAAATCATCCTTTCAGTAGCAGGTTCACAGAAAGGCATTCAGTTCATTTTCAAGTGAAGTACAAATCTATTTTCCCAAGCAAAGCAGTGAAATGCCAAGGGTAAGGGAAATGGTTACTGTTGGCTTTCAGTAAGGTGATGCCTGCCATGTGAAGCTGCACAGCCAGCCAGGGTCTAGGTGTCCCAAGACATGTTTGTGACAGCCTCCCAAATTCACCAAGAGTGATAAGATGCTGTTTCAACAGTATCTGTAGGTTCTACCTCACACAACCTTTCCTACTGGTTTCAGTGGTCCAACTGGTTTTACAGTGCAAGTGTTCTGGCCAGACTCTGTTAGGCTCAGACTCCCAAAATGTGTCCAGCCCTTTAGGTCTCTTTAGGTGGGGAAGTAGCTCTCTAAAAAAACAGTGCACACTCATATGAACACATAACTACCAAAAACAGAGACAGCCCAGCAATAGGGAACACTCTCATCCCTCCCTCACCACGTTCCTACACTTTGATGTTTTATCAAAAGGTTTATCCTCATGACCATAACTTATTTAGACTCCTCCTTATTTAGACTGCAGACGAGCAGGACTCCACACACATCTCCTGCTTTCTCCTGACTTTTGATTCAGCAAAACTTTAATAAGTCTTATCATTTAAATAATCGTGCCACTAAAATGAACCCTTGCCACCACTATGTTGCTTGCTCTCTTTGTACCTCCGTCAGGTCCTTTTAGCACATAACATCTCTGAGATGAGTACTAATTATTGCTTTGTGTTTGCACTCAACATGATTGAGCCCTACTTGTGAGCATTTAAAATAATAATTGCATACTCGTATAAATTGCCACAGACAATTCAGGCACAACTACTTTTCTTCAGTGCATGTTAAAAAAAAAAGTAAATCTCACTTTACTGTCATTTGGAAAACAAGATACAGCATTGAGGAAAACAGAAATTAGCAATATACACACACACACACATATATATATATTTCAGTCACTCTCTAAAAGCTTCAGGACCTAGGATGAAACTTTCATGCTTAAGTCTGTTCCTATCTGAACCAACTCTAGTGAAGAGAGAAAATAAATGAAGCTCATGAAGTAGGAATCCTCAAAATTTGGCTTGAAGATTAAATAATAAAATTTGCATAAAATGTTTTGGGGGGGATTGAATTAGCTTAACCTTTGCAAGACACAAGCATCAGTGAGCCTAAACTAGACACTACATCTGATCTGGCCTCAAGTATCACAAACACAACCAATTCCATAATGTTTTTCCAGGGGAACAGACTTTTGAGTGGAAAATAAGTGAAAAAAGTGTTAGTAGCTCCAGGTTTACCCAATGCTTCATATAAATGATGGCATACATTAATGTGGCATGAGTTTCCAATGAGTTCATGATAGAAACATTTCAGTGTTCATGCATCAGTGTACCAAATTCATTTCTCGTAGCATCAGCATTTGGTGTTCTCTCCATCAGACTATGAAGAGTTGTGCTGGGTTCATCTGGGGACTTTGTAAAGCAAAGAACCTGAGAAAAAGTGGATATTTTGGTCTGTGTAAATATTAAGCTACACAAAATGATGATGAGACAGTTAAGATGATACAATTAACCTGCCTCAACAGCCCATGAGGAAGGAAAGCTGGGCTATGAAAATCAGCTGTAATTGTTTGATGTGGATGAAACACAAAACTTTTTTGTGCTGTTGATCACAGAACTCACAGTTCGTGTGCAGTGTTAATGTGCAATACCTATATGAGACAGGCTCATTTGATAGAAGATCCAAAATCTAGTTTTGGATCTTGCAACTGTTTAGAGAGTTTAAACCAGAGTTTAGCATCTTAAAAATGCCAACTCAGAATTCGAACAGCTTACCACAATATTGTACTAAATACCCCAGTATTTTCAGAGAACAGCAGTATGTTTCCTTAATTTCTCAAGATGTTATTGATTAAGACATTAACATTGCATGGGAGACCATAACTGTGCCCCCTTGTGCACATTAGTACCATCGTATGACAGATCTTGCACATGCTGCATGTTTCTCTGCCAGCTTAGTCTCCAGTTCATGAAACTTTTCATGGAATTTAGTTAACTCTGGGAATAAGTCCATAATGAGTAGCACGAATGTGACAGATAAGAGGCAGCAAAGGGAGAGGCACCGTAGGCCACCCCTCCATCCCTACCGCTCACGAGCCCTGTTTGCCCATCATACCCTCCAACACTGCTCACAGGCAGAGGAAATTAAAAAGTTGAATTTAAGCTGAAGGGAAGAACAAAGTACAATATGCCTGCAGCACATGACTCATTCAATATCACTACCCCCAGGTCAGCAATGTTGGGGAACATTCCTACAGGCAGTGTTTAATGCCATCTTTAATATGCTTAGCATAAGCTTTTTTTTTTGTTTAATTGGCTATACTGAGTGAGATTAATTTTTTTGTCAATTAGCAATAATTGAGCACAGTCTCCAGAACTCCAAAGACTCTTTCCAAATAACAACTAGTTCCAGTGACAGCCTCTGAGCTTTCCTAACACAGTGAAATAAGGTAACTCCTGTGTCATTGGAAAATGACAGTGACCCTGCTCTGCCCATATGCTGATGCATTCCTCAGAAGGGCCTTATTGAACATCTTCAGGCAAATTTGTTCCCCATTCAGCCACACAACTAAACATCAGTTAGATTAAGTCAAAACCAAAAGGTTTTGATTCTCTCTGCTTTTCAACAAGCTTGAGGTGTCACATGGATGAACAGCATACCTGAGAGTCTGGCTGGGTACAGCACTGGAGTTCTCTTTGTAGACAAGCCTGATTCCTTTCCTTCTCACAAACAGTTAAAAAAATAGGATTTCCAATGTACACAATATAGTTGAATTGCATAAAAATTGTACATCCAATACTAAGCAAAAGAAAGAAGAACAAGAAAAACACCAAAAAAACCCCAACAAAACACCACAACAACGAATTTTAGGAAGGTTTCAGTGTGTAAAGTGGGAAATACATTTTTTTGTTATCACCCTGCCCCCACCAAAGTACTTATACTCTTGACACAGCAAGATAGAGCAGTGCCTTAACAAATAGGGTATAACTGCTTTAAAATATATTTCAGTACCAACTAGGTATGACTAGGGTACAAACTCATCACAAGTGGTGATGTACAAGTTACTGGTCTACAGGAGAAGGGAGTCTTTATAGAAGATTGCTTGACTTTTGCAGGAGATTGAAGAAGGGTAGACCCGTTTCCCACCCACATATTTTGTTCTCCCTATTACTAGCTTTTTTGGTTTTAACCAGTAAAAACAAAGAACATCAGGTTAAACAGTGTTCTCAAGTATAGAAGTAACATTGCTTATATTGGGATTAAGGCAATGAGCAGAGATTTGTAGTCGCCAAAATTTTCAAAGATAGTACCTAGGAATCCCAATAATGTGTGTAAATATGTTCTCAAACAGAGATATATACATACAAAGGTGAAGGTCATACCTAAAACACCACATGACATTCAGAGGTAATAGGATTTGACCCTTAAAAGGAAGGAAAATATTTCTGGAAAAAAAAAAATATATATGACATTGAAAATACATTACCAAGCTACAAACACAGTAGCTGCACTAGATAACTCTTATATTTTATTTTCTTTGTATATGACCTGTAGAGTCTCTCCAGAGACATTCACCTCCCTGTGGGCACAAGTTGTCCCCTGTGCTGTACACACACACCTGCTCTGTGCTACCAACCACATGTGCTGCTTCGGGAGCTGCATTTGAGACACGCAAACCCAAAGAAACCAGAGGTGACTGTGCCAGGGAAACTGCTTTGGGGGCTTACACCAAGCTGCTTTCAACCTCCCCCACTTTTACCTTCCTCATTCCAGCAACACGCAAGGGGAAAAATGTAAAAAAAGAAAATCTCTGAAGACTACAAAAGAAAAATTAACAAAATAGCAAATTTAGATCTGCAGAAAAACAGGCAGAACCTCATTGTCTGAGACAAGTTCAGCTATCCTCAATATTAGGAAGGATAGGCTTCTTTGCTGTCTAAAATCCCTCCACTCCAAATCCTATAAATAAATATTGTGTTTTAAGAATCTGTTCTGATAAAGTGCATAAAAAATACTTTTGTAATCAAATCTTGAAATATTCAGGGTTTTTTTCTCACATTAATTGAAGAACTAACATAGGCCTCTTCATGTAAAACATCAGGCATTGACATGTATTACTCAGCAGACATTAGAAAAGATTAAAACTACCAAAATACAAGCAAATTGGTATTGAGCTACATCAAGAGAAGCTTAAAAACCTATTTCAACATGAGATGGAGAGAGTTTTAGCATATTGCAGAAACTTTAAAAATCTCGTTCTTGTGCTGTTTTGCAGAAAAAAATAAACCACTAACTACTCCCTGAAGCCAGTCAGTCTGCCCTGATAAGAATTTTATGAGACTAAGCATGATTTGAAATGGAGTAGTCTGTTTTCCCATATAATTTGCTGTTTCTCCCCATTCTCCCTCTACCCCAGAAATTCATTTTTTATTGAACCAAGAGAAGCAGTTTTCCTTTGAATTGGTTTTTAAATACACTTTCTTACAGTTCTGTTAAGTAAGACTGCAAGCACAAATTCCCCTCGGTCAGGAAAATCTGTTGTGAGAAGTAAAATTTTAAACTGTTTAGTTTTCAGGTAACATCGGATTGCCTTTTTGAAAAATAAAACAACTAACCAAACAAACAATAAAAACCAAACAAAAATTCCCTAACTCCTGAAAATTCAGTCTCTGAATGGATCCTCTTTGCTCAAGGATCCCCAGTCCTCCATTGACACGATAATCCTTCATGATCCTCTAGCTCCTAATCTCAATTTTGCCATTCTCAATCACTAATAATGTTCTAATCATCCTTCAACAATAGATGAAGGATGCATCTATATGGATTCTGAAGTAGAAAGCTATATCTTTCTTAGCTGCAAGGTGACCCTCCTCTTCCAAAAACCTGTCACCTTACTGGGCCCAGGCTAGGTTAAATGACTTCTCTTGTCAGTCCAGGAATCACAGTTAGCACTTTTAAAGCAAATCCCTTGGCTCCTCTCCTTCCTATGAGGAGTAGATACCATCTATACCCTAAGACTGTTCATTATTCACCCATGGAAGCTGGTTTTCTCAGCTTTACCTTCCTTAAAATAGTTGCAAATTGATAAACTATGTCCCTGTAATATGAAACAAATCCTTGTCTCACTTGCCTTTAAAATAAAACTGTCCCTTAAAATGCAAGTAATGACAGAGGCATCTTTTTTTCCCAGATAGAGAAAAACACTTCAGGCCAAAAATACACAGCCAATCCAGACATTAGGGTCTAGGCAACATTGCCTTTGTATGGGAGGACAGGCAATGCTAGCAGAACAACTGTCTGGTTCTCAGGAGTGCCTTAAACGAAGAAAAGACTTGTCAGATTGCCAGTGGCTGCAGGAAGAAGAACAGAACCTCTTCTCCTTCAAAATGTAAGGAGAGTTAACGTCCCATAAACAGCACATTTGAAGGGCAAGGCTGTAAGTAACTTCAGCTAGGGACACATTTTAGGTAATCCAACAATGCTGAAATCTAAGCAGTGTTCCAGCATGTGTCAAACTCCATTGTGACACCTTTTCATTCCAAAATATGAATCCTGATCAACCTCCATCAATGTGGGGGTGGGGGCATGGACAACAGCGTTCAGCAATTTCTGGTTGCAAAATTCCCTTCTAGTAACTGGGTTTGAGATGCAGCATAGACTATATATCTTTCCTCAGAAAGCATTTGAGAACTAGCCAACTTTAAATTATTTTTTCTGCCTGTCAGCTGATAATAGAACTTCTCCAAAAACTCTTGGTAGGTCTAAAATCATCAGATTTACGAATCGTTATATCACATTGTTATGCAATCACAGATTTCTCACACCTCTCTTTCCTCTGCAGGTCATACCACATACAATGTCACAACCACCCCCTGAAATGGCCTGTACTCCTGTTAAAACGTGTTTTGCACAGAGAAGAGCCTCAAACTGAGAATAAAACAATCAGCTCTGAAAACTGACTTCTTTCTTTTGATTAAAAGGCAAAATATTTGAGCAAATATTTATTACTAAGGTGTCTCCAGGTTTTCTCAGTGAAATTACAGCAGCTCTGCCAGCACTCAGCTTTAGCTTCTGGAAACATTCCTTGTCAGGTTTTTCCCTTTCTGGCTCCACAGCAGCTCACCAAGGCAGACAGTCACCAGCACAGCACATTGGTTTCAAGAAACCAAGCAAATCATTTCAATCACTGTGTTTGAGCAGTAAAACACTGAAACGATACTGCTGAAGGAAAATGAGGAGAACATTGATACAGGGGAAGGTCAAAGCACACAAAGTGACACCTCAGAGAGAAGCTAAGACAATTTGACTTAATGCTATGTTAATAAGGGTGGAAGAGATATCAATGCTGTTTGCAGCTTACATAAATAAGATTGTGTGCAATCCTTGGTAAAGTGGTGGGTGTAAAGGTTTCACTTGTGCTTTGTGAGAAAATGCAAAGTCAAAAACCTTTTGTGTGATAGCTTCATAAAACACAGTCAAAAACCTTTTTAAGATAGCTTCATTAACATTAAAAAGATGTAAAAGTATGACACTCTTCTTGTACAGAGAACAGCTACAAAGGTAGTAACCCTCACCTCCTGAACATCACTTTATGTTACTTGATAGCAAACCCCTGTGGAAAACACATTAAACAATATTAGCATAGAGCTTCCTGCTTCACAGAGAACAGAATCTCCTCACGGTGACTAGAGCAAGCTAGAAGAAAAATGATGTTGCAAAAGGTGACCTCTGAATAGTTTTATAGAGAAGTGATAATATAAACCTATTCTCCCAAAATAGAACAGCATGAGAATTACAGTCGCTAGCTAAAGAGGATTAGTTCAATTCTCCTGTAGCAAGGAGCAAGTATTTTGTTTAAATTTAAGAAACTACAAAATTAAGAAATATGATTGTATTAAGAATTCAGTTTTGTAATGACCTTTCCCATAGACAACAGAGTATGAGTAATCTATAGAAACACCACTCTTGTCATATCAAGCAGTGCATAGCAGCATTAATGCTGAAGACCTTCAAGACTCCCTAATGATAAATGGTTGTATTGTGGTAGCACTAGTTAGCATGCAGAGTGCCAAAATCCCCTGAGAGTCAAAATATTCCCACAAATATATATCACCGATTACAGTTTTGAAAAGTAAACACAACAAATTTCCTACAAACAAATTGAGCAATTGAAGGCAGTCTTCAATTTTATTTAGTAATCAGGTTGATTTATTTTTATTTTTTTTAGAAGCAGCAAGAGTACAAATTCATATCAGTTTTAGTCAATAAAAAGCTGCTTTTACAGTCTATAGAAATGCTAAACTTACAGGCTTTGAGGATTTATACGTAAATAAAGCTGAAGCTCAGAAATAGGCACAGCATTCTTTCATTCCTGTTTAAAAATATTTAAGAGTCTTTGAGCCAAGTTGACTGATGGATTTTTCTTAAATTTCTTAAATCTTTTGTTTTTAAAAATTTTCTTAAATTTGGGCAGTATCTTTGACCCCCTGCAACACCCTGGACCCTCTGGTTAACAATCTTATTAGATGCAAAGTCCTGATTTGCCTGGGACTACCCAGTTAGTCCATTAATTTTTGTTTCTTTCTTGTCTTTGTACCATAATGTTTGTCTGTCAGGTGTGTCTCTCTGTATTTCAGTTATTGCTTCTCTCTTCTCCTTTTCATCACATTTGACAAGGTCCTTGACCAGGTAATTTTACAGAAGTAAATGTTCCCATGTTCCTCACACTCTTTATCAGTTAGTGTGACATACCCCTACGTACTCCCACATACCTTTACAAACTGCTGATTGAAGTGAAATCAAGTAAAAAATACACTTCAAAAGTATTCATGGATAAATTGCCATGGGAGTCTTCCACCTTCTATATTCTTACTTCTGGTGTGCTCAGGCAAGGACTGCAATCATACTCATGTAGAGAATTTGTACTCCCTGCATTTACAAAGGAGCTCCATCTTACTGCAATGGATCCTCCAGGAAGGAAAGTTATACTCAACATAAGTAAAGGATGCTTTCAACTCAAAATACAAGGCAGATTATACTGCAACATTCCAATCAGAGATTAAAAAAAAGGTCTAGATAGTCCACAAACCAAAGACAAACATTTAGTCAACAACCTCTCTGAAGTGCCTGTACACTAAGTATTTAGTTACCAATTCTACTTTCTATGAGAAGGAGGGGAAAAAAATTATACTTTCTCCAACTTGGAGGAGAGGTTTGCAAGTCAATGCTATAGCTGCTTCACTCTTTTTAAGGTACTAAAAATGTAGAAAGCTTTTAGTAAAATGTAGCATAATTTTAAAGGAAGTGTGTTGTTTCTTTGCCAGTGTTCCAATATTTACAGTTATGTGCCCAGCTAACACTCCCCACCTTGCCAAGAAGGGCAACATCAGCCTAGGGAGTAGCACTACGCAAGAGTAGTGCTTACAACTTCCACAACAATAACCCTGCTACAAAATCCAGAACAAATGGTAAGCACATGTAGATTTTTTCTAAATAATTTTCATTGAGGAGCAGCAGTAACATACATGCCAAGGATGGACAGGGAGTCTAACAACATGGGTAATGAAAACACATTCAACAGAAGAAGCAGCGTGATTAAAGCTGGAGAAGAAAAAACATGACATCTTTGGAATTCTCTACCCACCTCCACAGCTCCAGAAAGAGAGTTTCTAGACTTCCAATGTCTGATCTCCTAGAGAGTCTAATTTAATCCGCCCTCCTCCTGAAAGTTTTTGCTGCCTTTCTTTTTTTCTGAAATCTAAAATTCAGAATTACTGTCAGGAGGACACAAGAGATTATGCTTAAAATATATTATGCTGGCTAACAATATATCCAATGTTTCAAAACAAAACTCTTGGAATTAGGAGATCTAGAGTGGAGATTTTGTCAAAGTGTTAATCTAGGTAACCATTACAGCAGCTCCATCCTTCTAGGCTCTTAAAATGCACCAAACAGACAGAACCCATACTCACTCATTTAACACATGTATTTTAGCCTGAAAGAACAGTTTCCTTACAAACATGTCTAACGTGCCCCATCTCCCTATTTAACATGCACTTCGTGTTAGAGTGAAATTCCTTCATATGCAAAGAATTTGACATGACACTGTTGGAATGATTAGCTCTTCCCCCAACCTCAACCCCTCCTAGGAAATTATACATACGTGGCAGTTCATGCACATTCCCTCAAAGTCACTTCAAGCATCAGCGTTTCAGAGCAATTATACTTTACAAAAAAAACTGCAGCTTCTAATTGAGCCAGGCAGTTTTTATGAAGAAAAGAGCTTTATTATTTTTTCCCCTCTTAAAAAACACAGCTTATGAATTCTACCTGCTTACTAATACATTTGACACTATTGGAAAAATAAGGCAGCTGATTTAGGAAACAAGAATTATTCACACTGGGGAGGTATATATCATTAACCATTTTTTGTTTCTTAATCTGTTCTTCATGTGCTGAAGATAGAGCAATTCTGCCACCTAGAGTAAAATCCAGGTCCAAGATAGAAAGATTTTGGTGAGCATGCACTGTCTGCTGAACTAATTTGAAAAGAGAGAGATACCTTCTGTGGCAGATAATTAAATGCAAATATTATGGGTTTATTAATTTATTTATTTTTAAATTGTGCTACAAAATATTTAGTTGGCTGTTTGCTATCAAAATCAGCAGCATTGCCAAAGAATCAGGTGAAATATATAATAAATACAGTTGAGATAATTTACATTTTTATTGGCCCTTTCATTACACACATCTCCAAATATTTCCACAACTTCACAAAGCAGTTATCCATTTCCCCATATAAATGGGATGGAATTCTCTTAACAAGGTTTTAAATTAGGAATTGGTGTATTTGGGCAAATCAGGAAATTATAACCCAATTTAACAGAAAAATGGTTCCAGTTCATATATATATATATGTTATAGTTCCAAATATTTCTATTTCTGAGTCCAAAAACTGCTGCCAATTGATATGTAAAACACTGTCTGTTAGCTAGGAGGGGAAAAGTGAGGCAATGGCAAGGCAAAGCTGATGATCTTTAGTTAAATTTCTATAAAAGCTAGGATTTTAACATCTTATTAGTATGAATTAATGCACCTACATCCAGTTCTCTAGCTCACAAGGATGAAGAGCTTACATCTCCTCAGATACGAATCTGTGGTTTTAAAGATTCAGATAAATTTAAAGCAATAAATCATCCTATTCTGAGGGCTGAAAGGACATATGCTGAGCTCTTCCAGGAGCCGCTATGTCAAAGTACCAAATAGCACATAATTTTTCCTCTAGTGACTCAAATACATTTGTCATTGTGGTAGATGGAGATTTACTTACAACTAAACAGGCTAAAAACATTATTTTCTTCCTCTAGGTTCTCTCTCTGAGTCAGGGGAGAATACCCTATGAAGGGTATGCAAGGTTAAGCCCCTGGCTCACCAAGCACTGATTGAACAGGCATGGACAAGAAGGAATTCCCTTCAGAGACAGGTACTGGATGTAACCTTTGGATCACAAAATGTTTAAGAATTTGTTGCTAGAAGCCAGGAGAGTTTGCCAGATAAAGCATCTGTCTTTTTTTGCAGATCTCTTCCTTAAACACCTGCTACTCCTGAAGCCAAGACAGTGAGACAGCTGAATCTTGGCATGACCCTTCCTGCCCATCCTCATGTGGTTGCTTTTATGCTTAAAAAAAAACAAAAAAGGCAGCACCAAAAATGAGTTTTTGCTAGAATTAAAAATAGTCTGTGCTTATTGGCAATAATATGTTGCACTGAATGCACACAGCACACTTCATCTGAGGATCTAAGTGTTTTGCAAACATTAATTAAGCTCTGCACTGCTGTTATGATTCACAGAATGCCATTATCACACCCAAGGGATGCAGGAAAGAAAGCCATTGAAGCAAAGTATAGGGAAGGAAGCCCTTGAAAGCACAATGACTCTGGTTCCATTTCAGATCACATCAACCTACATACGTCCCAGGACAAAGAAAGTAAAGTCAAGGATTACTCAGGACAGAGCAGATGATTTTTATGTGATTTATCAAGCACAGATACTTTTTAAAAAGTACTGGTTTCTTCTAACCATTCTTTATTTTTTTTGTCACTTGCAGGATTATATATTATTAGCATTTCCCAATCTTAATATTATTTCTGTATATTCTGATAGCTCCTAACCTTGAATAGATTCACCTTTCTTTTCAAATGCTAGTCTTGACCTACTTCCAATTGTCTGACCTTTGAGTACCACATTTCCTCTAAACACCTTATCCCTTAAGTTCTTTCACTTGACATTTCCCTCTAGAAGTCAGAGAATAGTTTTCCTCTCTCAACCTTTACCACATATCTCAATGCTGCACTGATCATTCCTGACTCCACAGGGAGAAAATCATTTTCTATTGCTAGGAACAGGGGGTAAATAGGCATAGGGAGTCTCATGAGCAGAGAGCAGTAAACATTCATTGTCCTCTGCTTCCTCCTTTCTTCTCATCTCCATTACAGCAGAAACACACTGAAGAACATGTCCTGAGAGTTTCAGTAATTGGAGTGTTCTGAGTTGTGACAGGTCTTTATAGCATCATTCATGTTATCAAAAAGAAGCCAGGATGACTGGGTGCCACTCTAAACGGCCTGTACACAAACACTCACAGTGTGCAGAACAGACATGAGGACTTAGAGGTCTACATGCAGTTGGGCTATGATTGGGACCATGGAAACATGGTGGGGGAGCTCACAAAAACCCAACTGCTGCAATGGGTGCACACTGGGCATGATGGTGAGGAGGTGAAGGTGCCCTTGATGCAAGAGCACTGCAAGGGATTGGATAAGGGCACTGCCTGGGGATGAATGATGAGCCAGCTGACAGTTTATGGGTCAGAATCACTATGCAGACCAAAACTGGTAATGCTGTAGTGAATATCTGCTACCAATCACCTGATCCAAAGTATTAGATTTTTGTGGACTTCTTCAGACAGCTGTAAAAGCCTCACACACACAGACCCTGGTCCTCATGCAGACTTTGATCACACCAGTATCTGGTGGAGGGATAACACAGCAGAGCACAAGAGATGTTTCAGGAGTGCCTTAATGACTTTTCAATACCTGTGATCAAGCAGTCAACATGGGGAGATGCTCTGCTGGATTTTATACCTATAAAGAAATCACGACTGGTCGGGGTGTTGTGATTCAACCCCCACAAGCAGCTCAGACCCACAGAACCACTCACCCCACCCTGCAGAGGGATGAGGAAGAGAATTACAAGAGCAGCAAAAGTGAGAAAAAGTGTAGGTTGAGAGAAAAACAGCTCGGGGGTGGGAAGAGGATGAGAAACAACAACAAAAAGAAAAAATTTGCAAAGGCAGTTGTTTACCACCAGCCAACTGATACTCAACCAAGCCTCTGAGCTACAGCAACTCCCTGAAAAACTCCTTCCCAGTTTTATTGCTGAGAACATCATCATATCTTATGGAATAATCCTTTGATCAATTAGGGTCAGCTGCCCCAGCCTCCTGTCCACCTCCAACCTACTCACTCCAGCAGGAAGAGTAAGAAATACAGAAGGTGTTGATATTATGTTAGCACTGTTCAGCAATTGTGGAAATATTGGTGTGTTACCAGCATCACTTCAGTCACTGATCCAAAACACAGCACCATGCAAGCTGCTATAAAGAAAGTTAACTTCATCCCTGACAGTCCCAGTACAGGGTGTGTGATGGCTGGGAAAAACCCTGAGGAGTGGAGTTCAGGATCCAGAAAGGAGGGAATAAGGCAGATGGCAGGACCCTGTACTCATGGAAAGATTACTTTTAAGTTCCCTCAGGGACCTGCTTGGTCATATAGAGCAGAGTCCTGGAGAAGAGAGGCTCAGGAGAGGTGTTTGAATTTTGTTCAAGGATCACCTCCTCCAAACTCAAGTACTGTCTATCCCAATGTGCTCAAAGTGAGGACACCTGCACAGATGAACAAGGAGGTCCTGACAAAACTCATCTCTTGAAAGGAAACATAACAAGAGGTGGTAGCAGGGACAAATGACTCAGGAGGAATAGAGAGACACTGTGCAAGTGTGTAGCAATGGAGTTAGGTACATCAAAGCCCACCTGAAGCTGAATCCAGTGAGGGACACAAAAGGCAACAAAAAAGGCTTCTACCGGTATATCAGCAACTTAAGGAAGACTTGGGGCAGTGTGGTGGCTTCTACTGGCATATCAGCAACTTTAGGAAGTCTAGGGGCAGTGTGGGCCTGCTGAATGGGGGAGACAATCTATAGTGGTAGTCAGTATGGATAAGGCTGAGATACTCAATGCCTTCTGTACTTAGCAAGATCTGCCTTTCAGGAATCTCAGGTCCTTGAAATCAGTGGAAAAGTCTAGAGCAGAGATAACTTAGTGTCAGAAGAGAAGGATGCATCCACAAGTGCTGAGGGAGCTGGCCAATGTCATTGTGAGACCACTATCAATGATTTCTGAAAGGTGGCAGTGATTGAAGAAGGTTCCTGAGGACTAGAAGACAGCAAGTATCTTCCAGAAGGGCAAGGAGGAACATCTGAGAAACTACAGGCCAAGTGACCTCACCTCAAACCCTGGCAAGGCAATACAACAAATAATCCTGGAAGCTATTTCCAAGCACATGAAGGACAGGGAGGTGATGAGTCAGCACAAACTTATAGAGCAGGAATGATACCTGAACAGCCTAATAGCCTTCCTCAACAAAGTGATGAGTTGGAAGAGAGTAGTGGATGTGGTTTATCTTCACTTTAGCATGCTTTTGACAGTCTCACATAACTTTCTTATAGACATCCTGACAAAATACAGACTAGATAAGCAGACAATAAAGTAGATGGAAAACTGATTGAACTGACTGTTCCCCAGTATGTTTCAAGTTAAATACACATCAAGAGATCAGAGACTGTTAGACATTCTTGTACACTAACTGCAATCCATCAGCAGGTTAAGCCAGACATCTCACCCAGAATAACATCTCAGAACACTTTTGAAACACTAGGTGGGCTCACCAAGCATGTTTGGTTCCAGTTAAGTGAAGCTGCAAGACCTTTTTCAAGAATGGAAACACAAACTACAAAAATAGGGACTATGCTTTAGCAGAGTACTTACATTAATGTCTTCAAG
>NW_008692140.1:90720-161834 GCF_000695815.1 Acanthisitta chloris
TCCTCTCTCCTCCTTGTGTGTACTCCATTAATGTATAGAGGTTTATAGAATAAATAGCAACACAGATGCAAAATTCATAGAGAGCAGTTGAAAGTCTTTTCAATGGTTCCATACCACTTACACTTTACATTCTCAGTACATTTGTGTGTTTTCCTTTCCCCTATCACGTCACCTTACGACAGTCTCCATTTAAGATGAAGGAAAGTGAAAGCAGCATTTTTATATTCTACTCTTTCCTGGTTTGCATTGTACCTTCCATTCTTTTCTTCTCTCCACCCACCCAAAAATGAATAGGTTAGAGTATCCTGAAAGACAGATGAAAGTTTAATGTAGCTTTGAAAATCAACATTTCTCTTTACAAGAGAAAATGTTTAGCTCTCAGAAGAATTTTACCCCTTAATCCCGTGAATTACTAGTATCTCCAATTCAGAATAGTATTTTCAATTAACAGAAGCTTAACATTCATTCAACCCCTTGCAAGAAGCCAGGCACAAAACAAGTAAGTGACAATGAGGACTAGATTTCAACTTCTGAAGCTTAACTAAATGTATTATGTTTTCTATTTATATTCATTAGAGCAAAGATCTAATGGCACTACCTTTGCCAATACTCTCCTTTGAAGGGTCAGAAGACAAAAGAAATCTTTCACTTCAAAGTGAAAAAAGACAAAATAACAGAATTTTGCACTTGAAAGTTTCATCGCTCTACATGGAAATTTATGTGGACACTTAGCTATGTATTTATTTTATACATAAGTACATGTATGTATATATACCTATATGTATACACAATACATACACATCATCTGAAGTTGAGCTTGAAGTAGACAGTGCCAATTTTCTTTCAAGGAGGCTTTTGGAGTTGTTTTGTGGTTTCTTTTCCTGTCTCATTACTGTGGAGTTTGCTGTGCTAGGCAGTGGCTATTTCATTTAGACAGAGCCTGGCTGAGCTGCTCAGGGTTGGGTCCTGTTGGATATGGCTCTCAAATTGTACAAAGCACAGTCAGAAGCAGCCTAGGCAGAGTGATCAAAAACTAAGCTGGAGTGCACTGGGAAGCCTCAGCTGGGGCTGCTTTATCTGGCTGCTGAAATAGAAGAGAACAAAGTTCTACCAGTTCATTAAAAGCAGCTTTGTAAGATCTGCAGTTTTTCAAGTATTTCCAAAGCAGCCAAGACGAAGATACCACATAAGATGGAGAGCTGCGTAAGAAAGGTTCAAGAAGCAAACTTCTTCCCAGTTGTGAGGAAGACATTACTGCTCTGTGCTGTCATTGAAAAAAAAATGTAAAATAAGAGAAATAAAATCCACCAGACCACCTCTTTATATTAAAGACAGGTAAATGATTAAAAAAAAGAATATATGTAATCATAAATTTTTACACTATGAGACTGTACTTCGTGTCTTCATACACAACAGACATTTTCTATGTATTCCTACAATCCAATTCTACAATGTTGTGAAAAGAAAGTGCAAACAAAGATTCAGTAATTAAGGTTTTAGTTGCACTTCCAGCAGGACTTATGAAGAATTTTTTAGTTTAGTCCTGTTAGTTCAGGTGTCCATACCAGTAAGCTACAAAAACCAAGGAAGCTTCCAACTATAGATTCACAATCCAAAAGTATTTTCCTGAAAAGTAATACCAGTGTGATCTTTGAATTCCTGACATTTCTACTATTCTCTCCCCCCCAAATTCTTCATTGCTCCAATTATACCCTACAGTAGAATATTGATCAAAGCAGGCATCCCTTCATGCCACAATCCCCTCTTTTCTTATATAGAAAAGCATCTACTGATAGGACACACAGATTTCCCCAAGTCTACAGTAGGCAAATTATGAATGTGCTATATCATGAGCACAGCACTAAAACAGACATTCACAGTGCAAGACCCTGAAAAAAAAAAAAAAAGAGGAAACAGCTAATGTTTCAGCAGAGTTCAGGCTACATTTCAAGTGAGGGAACTATTTGTTTAATTTCCAAGCCCTTCTGTTCAAATGAACATTTGACTTCTCCCAGACAGGGAATACAGTAAGAAGTAAAAGACTTTTTTTTCATAAACAGCTAAGAAACTGAGCTGCCTGCCTAGTTTATATTATTCTTTGCAGAAAAGTCATCCTCTAATGTGCATACTAATTTTCCCTTGTGAAAAGGAGCAGCAATAATAACCAACAAGTTGAACGTTAGCATATTTGCGACCTAACTGTCAAATCAAAATGTGTGAATTACAGTGCTGCTTTCTCCATTGATGTTCAAAATTTAACATATGCCAGCTTACACAGTGCTTGGAGATGGAGAACATCTTTCAAGATATGGAAAACATACGCCCCCTTCTCCCTCTGGAACAAAAGAAGAAAATTAATGTTTGGTTGTAATGCAACAAAAAAAATAAAATCAATCACAGCTCTTTGATAATAGGTTTGTTTGAGCTCCCCTGGAAAATAGGACACTTGAGAATTCTTAACTACAGTAGCTAGAAATCCAAAATAGCCTTTGCAGTTGCAGCACATTAGTGCTAAGAAAGGCTGATTTATTTCCATACAAATCTGGTTCCACAGGAATACTGAAAGGTCTGGCAGGAGCCAAAAATAAAAGATGATTATCAGAACCAAAAGACATCACCCTTACCTACAGATGTGTATGCAAGGTAAGCAGCATGGGGAAAATATTCTTCCTGATTTTGGCAAAGGAAGAATCTAGAGAAAGGACTGAATGAGTATGTGCTATTGAGGACCTCAGACTTGATTTCAATAGCTCTAGATAAAACATGGGAACCATGAGCAGCAAATTCTCTGCTATACACTCTAGAACAAGGCATGGGAAAGTATATGGTCTTTATCAGTGATTAGAGAAAATGCCAGCTGGAGTTTGTGCTTTTGTGCAGCTCTCCTTCACAGACCTCCTGCTGGACCTTTATTTTAAAATTACAGAATCTCAAGATAATTCTCAAATTATTACCATTCAGTGTTACTAATGAGCCTGTGAACAGCAGGAGTCTCTTCAGACACGTGGAGGAACCACATTTGTTTATTTCTTTAGCTTGTTCTAATGCTGAAATCAATCTCAACTAGATTGATTCAAGAAGAGCAAAGTTCGCGCTTAGAAGATAAATAAGTATCAAAGCAGCTAATGATTACTTTGCACAACTGGCCACACTGTAAATGTCTTTATCACTGTATTTTCTACACACTCAATTCCAGTCCCAACCCTGTGCATGTTCAATTAGCAGCTCAACACCAAATAATTCTTAGAATTCAGACAAAACCTGTCCTTCAGAACTTAACTATTTCACTTCCTCTGTGAAACGCTGGGGGAAGAGGTGATAATTCTGAGTACACAAGTGGAGAGTAAGGATTGAAACAGAAAAGTAGTGCAGCATTCAGTTGAGAGGAAATTCAGCTAAAATTCACTTCTAATACAGATAAATTCAGTGAATAAAGAAGTATTTTCCACTGCATTTGGGGATACTTAGCACATCCTTACAAGGCACTCAAAATAACAGGGAGTATAAGAGACCTTTATGAAACTGCTCCAGAACCAATTTAACCAAGAACACTCTAAGCCTAGGAACAGCTAAATGCCCAAAGGACCATATAAGACATTATCTGTCCCATTTCAACCCTATTCCACATTCTCCATCTCACTGAGGGCAAGGAAGATGCTATAGAATTTCACAAGTGATGCCATTACGCAGTGGAATTGGAAAAACTATCAGTTTAAAAGCCTAGTTTTGGCAGGGTAAGGTGATGGACTTCGATTCAATAGTAATGAAAAGCAGTTCATCTAGGAAAAAAATACAACCAAAACAAACCCTGACTTCAGTGACTGCATACCAGCTTGCTAAAGCTGTTAATTAACCAAAGCTCAGTAATATCCTATGGGATTAGAATGCTCTGTGTTCCACTTGCTTGGGTGCCAAGTCTTGCAGTAAAATAAGACATTTCTTATAAGCTATGCTATAACAGCTCAATCAAAATTTGCAGGAGAATTTAACAGCAGATCCCCAACAGAATGGTATTTAGCTCTCTGCAGATGAAGAGCTGATTTAGGCTTTGCCAGCCTATATGCTTTTCTCATTGATAAACATTTGACACTGTTTAATCAAGAACATTAAGGACAAATTGAAGTGAAAACAGTGACCAACTCACACACGCTAAGTTATTGCTTCTGGAGTTGGCTGTATTAAAAATATGCTATTTTTATCCAGGAAAAAAATAATTTTTCTTTTATTCTAAGTTCTCTAAACATGATTCACATTGATCCCATGGTCCACACCTGTACTGTCACTCATTTACCTCACTGCAATCTTGTCACCTCCATATAGGTGGGATTTTTGGTTACAAGAGAAGCTACTTTTAAAAGCTCTGCTTGATGTACAGCCAGTGCTTCTTCTTTCTCAGAGCTGTTAAAAAGGAATATTAAATAACAACAAGGATGTTTGGTTTTTTGGTAGAGCACATGTTCTCAAACTAATCCTCATGCTCAAAATCACGAGGCTACACATTACTCCAGCAGTCACTTGGAAAGGCTTTTCAGCTTGTTCAAAAAGAAAAAAACAACAAACAACCAACCAACCAACCAACCAGGAAAACCCCCACAAAGCCAAAATCCCAAATCTTCAAAATTATAAGCAACTTAAACTCAGAAAGGCTCTTTCAAGCAAAAGCAATCAGACTTGGGATTTCCACACCTAACTGTAGCACCCTAGTTGCCAAACTAAACTGTCTCCACCATTCCCTTCTCAGGAATATTGCTGTCAAGCCTTAATAATAGTATGAAGAAAAGAGATGTTGGCCGGATCCTAAACAGAACTAAGAAAATTAATCTTAAGATAAAATAATAATAATTAAAAAGTAATCAAATTCTGTATATGTCAGGAACAAGTCTAAGATCAATTAATATTACATAACATTTTCACTAACACATTTTTACTTTTCAAAATGGAAGTCAGATTTATTCAACATTAAGTGTAACAACACATCAGAAATCAATAAAATCAATTTCCACTTATAAAATAAAGCAAAGTAACATGAATAAACACAGGAAAGTACTGTCTGAGACTCTCCAAGCAGGACATTTCTCATAAGACTCACAGAAAAGAAGGAAAAAAAATATTTTTTTTAATATGCAAACAGACTCAATTCCCAAAAACTCAGTTTTTTTCCAGTTGTAAAGCAATATATAGCTAATGGGAGGTAAACTAGAAAAGGGAATGAAATGCATCATGCTGTACAACACCAAAGAAATACTCCAAATGCATTTGTGTACAGCATTAACAACATGCAGCAGATGAGGTTAAAGCAAGTACAGTGTATATATCAGAGACAGAAACTAGTCAGTCTGAGGGCTTTGTTTCTTATTTTAGTTCAACTAATGAAAACAAACAGAAGCCAAGAGCAAACAGAGGAAGAGCAGAATCTGCATGGAGAACATCTCTTCCCAGAACAGTAAAGCATCTTCAGATTCAAACTGTGCACATATTTACTTGTCTTGGTCCTCTTCTTGCTATGTCATTGAAACATACCTAGGTCCAATGACAAACTTTATGCAAAGATTTACATTTTTTATAAAGCAGTAATTAAACAAAACAATGCACATCATTCAGATTCGGCTAATCTTTTAAGTCAGGCATTAATATGCTGAACACTCAACTACAACTCGATGTTATTTAAAATTAAAAACAAAACCAGGGCAAGACATCTCCCAAATAGCCTTGCTGAAGTCTAGGGTATTATGTTTGTTGCTTGGAGGAGAGCAATGTGAAAATACATGTGCTACCCAATTCATTTCATTAAGAATTATTTAAACAATACTTTTAGACAAACAGCTGGGATCTTTGCTGGTTCTATTCAGTTCACAGCCTGACAGATTTCTCTTGCCAGTCTCTCTTTTATAGCAATTTTTTCAAACAAACCCCCAAGATCTCCTACAGCTTTTGTCAGCTATTGAAAAGCGAGCAAGCATAGCGTACATGCAAGTTATTAGAATTAGAAAGCCAAATATAATTAACTACAAAGTTCCAAGCAGTAAGTACATCTACATTCCCCTGGGGAGACTCTGTCTTATTGGGAGATGGATTTGAAAGCTGATAAAGGCTACCTGGTTCACTTCAGAAGTTCTCTGCCTTCCACCTGAAGACTTACAGGAACCCATTCTACCACCTGACAAGCTAACAAGCTAGTACAAATATTCAAGATTTTAATTCATTTCTATAAGAATGGAGCGATGGCTGACAACTGAAGATTGAATTTTATCGAGTTGGACATACTGACCTTCACTTGAAATTAATTCAAGCCTGAAAATAATTGTGCAGTATCAACTTAAGATACAAATAAACAATGAAAGTATAATTTAAGAAGGATAACTTTACCACTCATACACAAAGTGCACCAGCCAATGCTCTACCTAGTTCAGCTGACATACAGCAGCTTTTACAATATGCAGCCATGATCTAGTCTTTGAAAAGTGACTACTTCCCATTTATCTATTAGTAATTTCCAACTGTAAAAAAATTAATTCTAATACTCTAAACCTCAACTATCAGTACCTGTTTATTTTTTTAAACAGTAGAGGGATCATAAAGAACTGAGTTGAATTAAAAGAAAAGGAATGTGAAGGAGAAAGTTTTACTTTGGATGTCTCTAGCACATGTTAAACCAAAATTGCCTTTAAGACATGTCATTGAAACAGTTATCTGAAACTGCTTTGAGGCCTGGCAATCACCTAAGTTAGTGCTATAACTACCAAATTTAATGCTGGGTCAAAAATAGAAGAGAAATATGAAGGTAATGCCCTGCAGAGTACATTTAAAGAAGAAAGGTTTTTTTCTCTTGAGTAAAGAGTTACTGAACTGAAAGCTTTGAGACTGAATGTACCTCTTATCTCCAGCAATCTAAGTTGTGAACATTCCTTAGTCTTCTAACTTAGGAGCAGATGAAATACCTCTGAACTCTTTTTCATCCTCTACAACAAGCAAGAAGAATTTCTGTCACCCTGCTCAAATGTGCTTTCCTTAATATCTAAACAGAGAACAACCTTCTCACTTTCATTTCAGTGAAGGATTAAGTACACTGAACACACACACATAATTGGGTAAACTTGAGATTCAAAGTCGCAGAGGAAAAAAAAAAGTAACACAAATCTACTTGATTTCTGAATGCCTGAAGTGGACTGATAAGTACTGCCATCTTGTTGGAGTAATGTCAGGTGCGAGAGCACCTGGGAATAATAATTTAAAGCTGAATATTGTTACCATTTATATGAATTGGTGCATTCTGTTTGTGCAACAGAGGATTAAGTGGAGTTTCAGATTAACATCAGTACTGAGCTGGAAGGGAAAGCTATCTGTTGAACATGTGGATGACACCTTTGAACTGGTACTGAAGCCTCAAAGAATGGTTACCTAAACATTTACATACTGTCAGGCAGTCCAACTGTACTGGCAAAAACCTTTTTTGGTTATTGGTTGAACCAACATCTGTGTTTAAGTCACTAGTAGAAAATTTTAGCAGCCCTTAGAATCAAACAACTGTAGTAGGCTTAACCATTAATCAATGAAGAGACAACTACCAGGATTAAAATGCCTACAAGCAGTTTGGAGCAGGCAGTGTTTGAAACATGAGATAGTAACACACCCCTTTAGTGACAGCAACTGGAACAGATTAGAAAAATGAGTTCACCCTACTTAACACAAGGTACAAGAAGATAAGCAAATAGACAAGAGGTTCAAGAACTAGTAATTCCTCTACTTGGCTTTAAAAAAAAATAAAACCAAGCCCAACAACGTGTATTTTATCTATATTCTTCTCCCCTGCTTGTAAGTCAAGGAAAATAAATGTTCCTTTGCACACACTATGAAAGTAAGGTAGCAATCCCTCTCCAGCAATGTATCTTGGAAATGGAATGACACTATTGTGAAGCTCCAAAAGCTGGTGGAAAGAGAAAGACTAATTAGCTCCTTTCTCTTCTGTGCAGGCCGTGTTCCCATATATTGGGAAGCAAAAGGGCAAAATCTTGAAATCCTTAACTTATCAATTTTAACTTTTTAGGCTTTCAATCGTAAATTCATGCCTAATTCTAGTTGGCATCCATAAATATCATCAGAAAACTCAGGTCAAGTATTCTTGGCTTCACCATCTTCAAAGCTTCCAAACAAGGAACTGTATTCTTACTATAACATTACTATGATGGAGAACTTTCCCTCTTCCAGCAAACTGCCCATCAGGAAGTGAGGGTAATCTGATACCTAGGTACTGGGGGTGGGGGAAAGAAAAGTTCACATGTGCCTGGAACTGTCAAACTGAACAATTTTCAATTCCATTACTGAGCAGTGGAAAAAAAAATTTCCCCCAAAACAAAAGAAAAACCAACTCTTTTAATATCAAAGTCCACTGTAAGTTGGTCAAAAGCATTCCCCATGACAACCAGAAATTCCTTTCCTTAATTTTTTTTAATGTTTTTAGTAAACAAGTATCATATAGCATATAGTAACAATTGTGGAAAGGTTTGGGTTTGTCCAGTTTTGGAAGAACTGGGGTTCTTCTTCTTGTTTATATAGAACCACAACCTGACATGTCTCTGTTTTACAGGTGAAAGACTTAAATGGCAACCTCTTCAGGGAGAAGGCTTGTAAGCAATTTCCACAAAGGGGCTGACAATGTCCTGACAAAAACCTCTAACAAAATATTTATAAAGCAAAGTTCCTCATCTTCTAATACTGGAGAATTTAAAACAGGACATGGATTTTAGCTATAAAAGCTAAAAAAAATAATCACCAAAAATACCAGCCTCTAATGACACTAGATGATTGCCTTGAATGACTGATGTGTCTTACAAAAACCCTAGTGGTTGGAATGCTGGCTGGACTCACTGACTGTCAGAGAGTTCAGTTACACTGTTAAGCAAACAGAGTCAGAACAGAGGACCTTTTGAAGACCATTGTCTCACTTTTGAGATATTGGCATATACCAGGTACTTCAACATTAAGATTGGATTTGATGTTTGCCAGTGAAGATCTACCTTGGAGTCACTGTTCTCCACATACCTTAATAACAGGACACTAACCATCTGAAGACAGGAATTTCTGCAGTAACCACAGTAGAAGCAATGGAAGCCACTTTTATAGACTGTAGACAAATTTAGGCAGCAAGATATGCAACTGGTCTATTAAAACAATAAAAAAAAAACCTAACTGTATCAACTTAAAATTACAGTTTGTGCTCCAACATACAATACTCACCACTTCTGACTGTATTAATTTAAGCTTTTAGTTCTCTAATACTTATTAGGCAGCAGCTATAAAGTTACAGGACAGCTGGTGATAAACTGAGTGTTGAGAGCAGTCTATGCTCCAAAGGTTTGCCATTTTGTAGCCAAAAATCTATCACTATGATAGTCTCATCTGATGTGTTTGTACAACGCCATAAAATATTTTTTCCCCAAAAGATAGTTAAATTATTTAATTTTAAAAATATATTTAACACAAACTCACAGCCAAGAGTTCAACACCTCCTCTATTTCATGACTACAGAAAACTGAATTAGTCTGTTTTGGCTTCTCAGTATTTGAGTTTGCCTGACTTTGACGTCAGGATTAAGAAGTGCTGCCCTCCCACTCCTCAGTACCAGATACATGTAAATATTTACTCTCCAGTATCAAAGGGCCACTTTATCTTTTTTGGTAATGACAGAGTTACTCAAACCTTACACTTCAAGATCTACTATCCAGCCCCAGATCTTAATTTAAATTCAGTTATTGCTATAGCCTTCTCAAGTGCATCAAAAGCAACATTTTTCTGGTAGTAGTCTTCTCCATGCTGTTTGAGAGGCACAATAAAAGTTCCCTACTTTTATAAAAGCAATTTTTCCCTTTGTAGATGTTCAAGTACTTCATCAGGCTTATAACTACAATTTGGAAGCTCAGCATTGAAGTGGTTCTCTGGCACAAGTTTTTTTGCATCACTGCTTTTTTTGTCTGCCATGTATAGAGTGTAACAATCTTTGTTCAAAGAGACCATTGTCACCTTGTGATGATGTTTTGGGGTTTCTTTGCAGCTACAACTGTTGAACCTGATCATTCAGAGATTAATGGAACAATATTATGCTCTTGTCATTTTCTATTCCACCAATTTTCTCTTCTCCAAACTTGACCAAATGTTTGATTCCTCTTATGCTCTTCTGTACAGATGGCATGCAATCACTGTTAGACAGTAAAACTCTGCTTTCCTTCTGATTCCTTCTGTTCTCTTAAGGAATTAACTAACGTACCAGGACTTTTAAAGGACTTGCACATATAAGGCCTCCATTCCATTTTCTAACCCTTCTCTCTCTTCTAATCATTTCACTGACCACAGTAAATGCTTCTGCTAAAATCACCACCACTTCTTGAGGACAGAACTAACACATCAGTTATGTACAGCAGAACCTAAATAGAAAATGATAGAAAAGATATGTATCACTTGATTTGAACTAGCTACAGGTTTTGAAGGCTCTTTACTAGAAAATAATTTAGGCAATCAGTGAATTAATTCTTTCATACAGTACATCACGTACGTATTGGCAAGAAGTGAGCCCCAAATCACAGGTCCCTGGCAGTGGCACCTGCTACTGAGGCAACTACAACACCCTATGAAAGAGCTGAAACTGTTTAGTCATCACTGGGTAAATCGCTTGTGTTGACTACAGCAGGAAATATTTCTTTGGAATGTACCTCAAAAGAAATTCCTGCTCAGTATTAACATTTTCAAAGAAACTGAATAAAAGGCACTGTTGCTCAAGCAGTACATTTCTTGTCTCCAACTGTTTAAAAAAAAATTATGTTTTTGAACAACTAGCTACTGCTACCCTAAGAAGGCTTCCTTGTTGCCTCACAGTAATTTCAACTCTCCCTACAAAAGCATAACATAAAAATTGCTTTTATCTGAAGCATGTCGAGTCTCACCTTTATATCTGTCTTTATATCTAAAATTATGAGTTAGTATAACAGTATGCATTATAAAATTATACCATTTACTTCAGACATGTCTGAACAGCTAAATATTCAAACTATACAAAAATAAAGTGTATGAAATCTTACAAAAGGAGGACATTAAGACAATAATAGCTAATTCAAAAAATATAATAATAACTTATACACAGCAGTAAGCATAAGCAATGTAGCCTACAACAGCTTTCAATTAACAGGACTTCTGAAACATGTCTGAAACAAGCATCAGCTGAAATTGGAACATTCCCAAGCACAATAATGTTTCCAATTTATTATCTTTACCACAGTACAACTTTCACAAACCAAATGTCCATTGTCTGTCAGTCTGTAAACAAAAGCTACTATTCCCCCTCCTCATTTTAAGAGGGTGAATATTTCAGTCCTCAGTCAAGTTTCACAACCATCACTTGCATAAGGAATCAAGAGCCTCTTCTCTTGGTAAATTATTTTTCTTTTTTCTTTTTTCTTTTTTTTTTTGTCATACAGCCTGCGGTGAAGGAAAATCACAGTGAAAGTCCTGGGAAAAAAATGATCTTTACAGCAGGACGTGAACCATTCTAATAATAAATGCATCTAACAAAGCTTCCCATAATAAAAGCATGACATTTCCATTTCCAGAAATCAAGTCAATTAGAAATGCTAAATTCTACTTAAAAACCCCAAAAGATCTAAAAGTGAAAAGATTCATCTTCTCAGTCAAATACAAGTCTTTCAGTGTCACTTGCAGAGACTGTTCCAGTCTGTAAAACAGTAGTGCAATTCATTTAGTTCTACTTCTTTTATTTTTGTTAAAGTCCGGTAGATAAATGTCCTAGTTCTACGGAAAGATAGGAAGATGCTCCAGTAAACAAGAAACTTTGGCAAGCCCATTAGGCTTACTAGTCCATTAAAGCTTAGAAGTCCAAAGTGGCTGAAAAATGGTTTATGAATAAACAAAACAAAAAAAACCCCACACTGAAAAAGACAATAAAAATGGTGTATGAATAAACAAAACAAAAAAAAACCCCACACTGAAAAAGACAAACTAAAAAAAAAAAAAATTAAAGGAAAAAAAGAAATAAATAGGCAGAAATTAATGTAAACTGTCTGAACTATTTAATGATTTCTCATTGACAGCTGGCACGACCGTTGACAGTACAGTCAGTTAAATATAGGTGACCTACAGAGCATTCCATTAGGGCATCCAGTCTGGAATGCTCAAATGGAATTACATTCCTAAAGATTTTTTAAAAAAAACAACCCCAGAGTTCTTATAACATTACTACAGGTTTTCTTGTGCCCACCTCACTTACACTTCTTCTTAAAGAGGCTTTTTATTTTTGATGGCTTTTTGTTTTTTTCACCATTTTGATACAGGTCCTGTGGGATGCTACTTATCCTAGGGACAGAAGCAACTTCATGGCTGGGTTTACTATCACTGCCTGTTGAAGAACATGAGGTGTGCCGAGGCTTTGGGACTGGGATCCCAGCTGAAAGCTGGTTCATGCTGCAGGACTTCTCCAGGATTCCATTATAAACTTTGCTTGCAGGACTAAAGATCATGCTCTTAGTTTCTGCCATGCCTACACAGTCAGGAGAGCCCCTAGAAATATCTGCAGTTTGAGAAGAGGAGTCTCCTGTAGATGATTCCTCCAGTGAGAATTCTTCTGGGGATACTTTCTGAGGAGGAATTGTCTGGTACATCTCAAGACTTGCTGGAGGAGACTGCTTTCTTCCAATGGATGAATTTAAGGAGTCACATTCCGAACCTGTTTCCTGTACTTCCCTGAGTCAGAGCAAAGAGAAGAGAAAACATAATGAAACTATTTCCTTCATCCAGTTAAAAAGGAAATTAATTTGGAATCAATAACAGTAGGCTAAAAGCACCACCCACACTTTTCCTTAGTAGTTAATTAATGAAAAAAAACCCAGTAAGTTAGACATTTTAAATTACAACTTGCATTACATCATTTTATTATCTAAACTTAAGGTAATTAATTTGTGCAATCTTGCCTTTGTAGGCAGCAGCATCTGCCCAGAATCAGTTATTTGCATCTCACTTCAAAGAACAAAAACTAATCTTTCTGGCACGTGAAGTCAGGAAAGTGATGAAATGAAAGAAGGAGATTTAAGCCTATCATACACAAAAAGGTTCTTCAGGACAAGTGTCCCTACCTTTCAACAAGCTCATTTGCTCCTTCCAAAAGGAATTTAACCTTTTCCTATGAGGCCATGTAACAAGAGTAGGTACACGCTCAACATGCTGTAAGAATTGTGTTACCATCCATCTTCTCTTCGCCCAGTAGCTGACATTGCTTTTGATCCTAGTTTCAGATGTAAAAGCCAGTAACATATTGTAATGGAGAATCAGGGTTAGTTCAGCGCACCCTGGATTGTAACATTACTTAACTGTACATGACATGCTAGCTATTTACATACACATACCAGACACGAATTCTGTTGCATGTAGACTATATTAATTTATATTATCCTATAGGTTACTTTAACTTTTGGCTTGGTTTAACCTCTAATTCTTAACTGTTAGTCTCAAATAATCCTATCAGAGTTTCGAGTTCTGTTCGCTAAACTCCGTACCATTGTTTATCAGCAGAGAAGTAAATGGCTTCCTCCTCCTCTTCAGTTCGATAAATAGCTGGGCAGCTCGACACAGAGAGGATGTCAGGGTCAGGGGAGTGCAAAGCATGCTGAGACTGTGGAGATGATGGCACAACATTGCGTCTTGATCGACACAAACTACTGCTTCTTGCCAGTGTGCTGGGAGGTTTTACAATGGACCCTGAGGCAGAGAGAAAGCAAACCAAAACCCTCCAAGTGACATTGATGTTAACAATATCTACTCTGAAGACTAAATAGCAGGTATCTGCTTCAGTGAGAGTGAGTCTTAAACAACTGCAACATTGTTTGACTGTTTTGGGGCAAGAAAAAGACTGGGACACCTTATACATTCTACAGTTAGATGAAGCAGCTAATCAAGATGCAACTGCAGAGATTTTGTGTCTGCCAAATACTACCCTGACCACGTGCACCAAAGCTCTGGCTCACTATGCTCTCTTGAGAACAAAGAGAAGGATTCTACTGAAACTCCCAACCCTTTCTAAACTAAAAATAGCAGTGCTGAAATTAGTGTGTTACACAATGTCCTGTATTTTACTTGCGTGGTGATTTGGAGCTTAAAAGAACATGTAAAAGTTTTCCAATGTAGGTATGCCTAACCAAACAGCCAACTGAAACACAGAGCATTAGCTGAAAGGTAGGTTAGACATGGAAGACCAATTTCATTTGTGTAACATGATAGAAGATATATAATTAAACCACATTTTAAGCTCAAGAATTTCCTATTAGATACCACCTTCTTTTGCCAGGCTAACTTTCCGGAATTTCCGGAAACTAAAATACTAAGAAAGGGTGGAGACAGCAACACAAGACAAACTTGACCAGGAAAGTACTGGGAAGGAAATGACAAACTCAAATGTTCCTAATCTAATTTCTCCTTCAAAAGAAAGTAGAAAATAGAAATAAATCTACAGACCTGTTCTCAGGCTAGCTGTTCTAAGTCTCAAGATTTTTCATACCCCTCCTCAAAGTGCCCCACAGAAAGCATCACTGCTTAGGTAAGACACACCAGACCTTACAGACATTCAAAATCTTGAACAAACACTACACACTAAAAAAACCTTAATTATTTTTATAGACAAGGATGGCTAGCCTGACAAAATGTCTCTCATTTTTTGCAATGCCACTTTAGCATCAGGTACATGACAATTTCCCTTCCTGGAATGACAGAAAAAAGGTTAATTTGTCATCCTGTTTTAGTACATGAAATCATACTTTCATAAAACAGCAAGAAACTGCACCTCTGCAAACACACATACTTTGTTTCCATTCCTGAGCAGGAAAGAAGTCCCAACATGACAGTTGGCATCTAACTCAAACTTTTGACTCTACATTTGAAGAGCTCCCTACAGACCTGAAAAGCAGATGTTGGGAGCTCAAAAATATGCTATCATTGTAAAAGTTTTCCTAAAAGAGCAAATGTGAACTGGGATAAGAGAAGAAGAATTCCTTTAGGAAATTTCTGCTACATGTCCAGGTAAATCAGATACCATTCCAATTGCTGGTATAAAAAAACCTCCCCAGATTGCATCATCAACAAATTTTAAGAGAAGCTACAAGAACTTTGATTCCTTGTAGGAATGTATACACAGGAATATGAAGGATTCAGCTATGACACTTTAACATCTAGAATTTTATGGTGCAAATGAAACTAACTAAATCAAGAGATTCCTAATCAATCAATGGAAAAGTATAAGTTCTACTATAACCCTCCTGTAAGGACTTTGTTCCAGTGCTGTGCTTCTGGATTTTTATCCCCTTTTGCTCTTCAGCTCAAGATCAGTCAAACAGAACTATTACTTGACACCACTTTAGCCTATCGACCCAACTGCTCTGGCACAAAGAGCCTCTCTGACAGACTTCAAATTTTGTCAATCTTATGAGATCAAAGGATGCTGGGGAAAGGCAACAGCCCAGTTCAGCTCAGGTCCAGAGACTGAAATTGTCTCACCCTTAACTGACATTCTGTACACTGCATTTTGCCTGAAGCCTCATGAGCAGGACAAGCCATTTTGCTTCTGTTCTTCCTCACATGCATTTGTTACTTTTGTCTAAAGGATGGAAGCAATTTAAAAATTACTGAACTAACCTACAGACTCCTGAACTAGTTTCAACAACAGATCACTTAGCACATTCTCCCTTCTTCTTCCCCACTCCCAAGTATGTCCAGGTCCTCTTTACTGAGCAGAAATTTTAAAGGCTAGTAAGTTAATGACAAGCTACTTCCTTCAGGTGATCAGTTCAACAAAATGAGGCTCTCATGCCTTACCAAAATTCAGAAGAAAAAAATTAATGCTTTTGCAGCATTATTAAGATTCAGATAACTTTCATTACTGAGATAGAAATACTTCCAAATGAACTGAACTTTAACCAAAAAAAAAAAATAAATAAATAAACCAGAATTGCAAAAGCATACCATAAAGTTTCAGCTAAGTATGCTCTTACAAATTGTACAGTCCCTCTCTAATCATAGTTCCTCTGAACCAACTATGCTCTCTTCTTTGGCCTCACTTATTAAGCAAGAGCTGAATGAGAAGAGTGACTAAAAAAACCCCACACAACTCTGAAGTCTTGTATACATATCCCAACTGGTGTCATTTTAGACCATCTGGAAAGTCGTGATAACAAATGGAGCTCTTCATTTTGAAATCAGACCACAGGTTTCTCCATGCAGACTTCAGAGTTTAACTCTAGACATCCATATTTTATTGGGCCATCCAATAAATTTGTTGCTAGGGTTTACATCAAAGCCTTCATAGTGAAGACCACTCGAGAAACAGTTTTCCTTAAAAGTGATCAGAACGTGCAGGAGATAGTGCTGCAAGGGGATTAATGAACTTTTCAATGTGGTCTGTAGAAAAAAGGTTGATAAATTTTGAAGATAAACCTGTGCCCAAGGCACACTAAATGAACTCAGCAAGGTGGCAACCATTCTCCTTACGCTATTTTAAAATACAGTTTCAATTTCTTCTGAGAACCCCAGCCCTGGAAGAAAAATGTCTGCGTATGACAGCTTTCCTCCCTACTCATTCCTTAGCTTGATATTGCTTGTTTGAACAGCTACATGGGAGCTCATCCTTTTCATTTGTCTCTAGAGCCCAGTTAATCACAACTTCCATGAAACAGGCTCTTCTACTGACGCAACGGCTCGAGATACGAGGGTGGTCTGAATCCCCAGTGTATATTTTCTGATCATAGTTTAACCAAAGCTGGATTTCCCTCCCTCCAGAACTTGGCGTCTCTGCCTTGCACTCAAACAACCCACGGTATCCAAACACAAACAGTCTGCCTGAAAGCTTCCCATGAACAACAACAGGATTTTGTTCAAACCACTAAAGAATGTTTGCAAAGCTATGTAGCATGCAGCCTTTCAAAGGGTGTGATCTTCCTAGCAGCTCAAGGGACCCTAGACTAACTCCATCCCTTCCATTTGAAAGAATAAGTGTGCTGACAGAAATTCAGCATTATTCATTACAAATTTTTGTTTAAGTAGCAATCCAAGCTTGACAAGGACTTTCAAAACCTTAGCTGGATTTGCCCTACACCCTCACTGAAACAGAATAAAGGTTTTGTCTTCACGTTACCTTTATCGCAAAAGCCAATTTTCAGCTTATGTAAGTCCCACAAGACCTAGCATCTGAAATGCTAGAATTTCTCTTTTTGACTTTGATCCAACCCTGTTTGATTTCAGCACTCTTCTCTCACCTGACTTAAAAATCACATGCCCCCACAGTTTACCCCTTTCTTTTTACTGAGCTCACCACTTACCATGAAACTGTGAAACTATTGGAGGAGTATCTTCATCGAGGTCATCAACTCCCCCTGCAATTGGGTAAGGAGGAATGGAAACTCGAGGCATAACTACCCAGCTGTGATCAGAGTAGAGAGAAGAGGTCAAGCTTGGTAGCCCAGAATTGTGCGCGATTTGAAAACCACAGATCTTCTCTATCTGTTGCCATCGATACAGACGCTCTCGCAAACATGTCGTCAGCTCAGAGAGTGCTTTCCTGAAGTAAAGCACACATTAAAATTATACACATTGTGTTCAAAACAACACAAGTACATTCATTCCAGCCTACCAGAAGATCCATGCAGACTGTTCAAATAGGCACATTTTAATATTTTTTAACTGTTTTGTTGGGGGTTTTTTTAAGCACAAAACCACTAAGACACTCAATTCCGTAACTGTTCAAAAATGCCATTGTTCCAGGAACAAACAGAATATGCATCACCAGAAAAGAATATGCATCTTGTACTGGTAATCTTACTTTGCTTCAAGAATTTTATGGTCCACTTCATCCAAGGAGGAGCTATGTGCAACATGTAATGTTCCAAATACAGTACTTCTCTTCTTTTTTATCTTTTCTGCCTAAAAAAGCAAGATAAAATGAAATGCATTAAACTAGGAGTAATATAGTTAACAGGTGACAAAACATAATATTAACCAGGTAGAAAACAACAACTCAGAGATGACAAAAATAACTATATGCTTATCTGCTTTGTGTTTGCTGTTTCATATATCCAGTGATGGACCAGGAAAGTCTTTAAGTAGCTGAAGAATAAGTTCTTACCTCATCTTTGGCGATTGCTAGTTGCATTTCTGCATGCTGCCTTTTGATGTTGTAATACTGCACTTCAACTTCGTGTGTTAACTGAAGCCACTTCTGTAAAGCTTCAGGAACAGACCAATTACTTCTCAACTCAAACTCCTTCTCAGCCTTTTTTAAAGCCATGCGAACCTAGCAATCAAGAGAAGTGAGTGTCACCAAGAGTATCATTAGAACTGACAGCAGAAAAAAGTGAAGTATAAGCACCTTTATACCCCACAGCAACATACCAAGTCTTTACAGAGTTTTGGTGTGTGCCAATTGCTGTCAGGAAGGTAGATCTGGCATTTCTGAAATACAGAATATGACTTTCCATATACTGTACTATACTCAGATTTTTTTTCCAATGAAATATAGCTCCTAATTTGAAGTTTAAATATTTTTGTTAAGACAGCATTGTTATTTAGTACAATAAATCCAAATTTATTGCTATTCAGAAGGTGAGTCAAGGGTATTATCTCTCTTCTGATAAAAGATTAAAAACAGCTTTTGTAAATATTTTTGCTTAGAATCCAACAACATTATGATAAGCTACTATACAAAGTGCATGGCTCTTTATAGTTTCAGGATTATTTTACTAGATAAAGGCATGGTTGACAATCATTAAGCACTCTTAGAATTTTTCCATTCAAATCTAGCATTTGAGAAATGCTGCTTCAAACACTCCTAAAGATCTAATAAAACTCAGACCAATTTAAAGTCAACATTAAAATTATAAACAGTTTGCAGTACCTGTACTAACTCTTCTTCTGCATATTTGAGCCTGCTGAGCTCACATTCAGCTCCTTCCCTCAACTCCCTTAGGCGATGAGCTTCCCGTTTTGCATCATTGATCTCATCCATCATTTTGCGCTCCAGATTTTGCTTTTCCACAGCAACATTTCTATTCTCTTCTTGTGCCTTCTCAAGCCTTCACAATTGAACAAAAAATATGAGAAAATACACAGCATATTTGTTAAAAGTTGCAGTCCTCAGGAGAAGAAAATGAGTCCAGCAACAGGGCAAGAGGCATTGGGCACAAACCAAAATACATGAAGTTCCGTCGGAACATCAGGAAACATTTTTTCACCATGAGACTGACTGAGCAATGGCACAGGTTACCCAGAGAGGTGGTAGAGTCTCCATGCTTGGACATATTCAGAAGCCACCTGGACATGGTCCTAGGCAACCTGTTCTAGATGATCCTGCTTGAGCAGGAGGGGCCGGACAAGATGACCTCCAGAAGTCTCTTCCAACCTCAACCACTCTGTGATAATAAAGACTCTGCAAGCTTGATGAATCAGCAGCAATTACATCACACAATGTGATATCCACGTCAGGCAAAATATGCAAAATTTTAACTGAATCATCATTAAAAGGTATAATATCAAAATACAAGTCTTTATAGACAACTGAGCCACAGGTGTACCAGAGAATACTATCAACTCTCACACTGCTAAATGAGCACGAGAAAGTATTCAGACCAGGACTGTTTCAATTTTAAGAGCTTCAAAACAGGAGAAATGTTCTCATTCCCATGTATGTAAATGGTCCAAATTAAACTGCAATTATATGAAAATAACAATACACACTTGTAAATCTGTAAGCAAAAAAGATTGAACTACTATTCTCTACCTTCATCCAGAAGTTCAAATTGCCTGCTAAAACATCCAAGAGCAATTTCTACCCAAAAAACCAGCACCACTGAAATCACAATTTACATGCAAAGGGAAGATGAACAAAATCCAAAGGCAGCTTAATGCAAGTAATTTATGACAGTAAAGGATCCATATTTGCATTTAACCTCAAAACAAAAAGACAACTAGGCATTAACTTTTTTCTTTTTTTTTTTTTTTTTTAGGTTTTATACCTTTCCTGCAAGTCAAGAAGACTTTGCTCTGCTGTTTGGAGACTTTCTAAGTCCTTCATCATTTTTGTGATATGTTCTCTTGAGGTCCTGTTCTGTGTATATGCAAACCAGCAGCCTCCAAAACCAATAACTATAGAAACTGTTAATATAAAATCCTTCATCCAGTTGTGAGGGGGACCTGTGCAGAGAACAACACAATCATTAACTAGTTAATTGATACACACAATAGGGGCCTTTCCCCCCTCTTCTTGACCTCAAACATGACAGAATCTGATGCTAAACAGATGCAAACAACTACCTTTCAAATGTATTCCAGAGCACTTTCCATGCAACATAAGCAACTCTGCTCTGAGACAATTTAATCTATACTAAAACATATATTATATTGAGAAAAGCTTACTAAACCTTTACAGAACATAGTCTGTAACTTTACTTAAATGAGCTAGAATTCCCCAATTACACTTTTATCACTCCAGTAGGAGCTTTAATTATGTTTGAGCCAGATCTCCCCAGTTTGCATCCTCTGGAACACCCTATGCTGAGTTCAAAAATGCACTTGTAAAAAATAAAGTACATTTTTAAATGGTAACTAACAGCAGCATTTTTTAAAAGCAAAACTTGGGATTCTCAAATTATCATATGCAAGATTCACATACACATCTTTGTTAGTACAAATTTTATAGTTACTAGAACCTTTGTAAAACAAACTTTTAAGAGACAGTTTCTCCTAGCATTAAAAGTGTAACACAAATGCAAAATGCACCTTTTTTCCCCTAAAAATACCCAGCTCAGATCTGGCCTGACTAGTAGACATGCAGAGTAGCACAGCATGCAGAGCACTGGTGATATGGTATGGCAATGTCTGTGTGTGGTAAAATGGGTCAGATGTGGAACTGCTGCATTAAATTTAACTGCACTTAAACTCCAGTCTGCACAAAAGACACAGGTGTTGGATTTGCACCACCATCTCCTTTTTTTTTCTTCTTGGGGAAGGTCATCCCCTCTCATTTCAGCATCCCAGCTGCACTGTCCAAGCTAATTGGGAAGTGAATGTAACATTAGCTCTAAGTGTAATGTAACAGTCAAAAACATTTTAGAGGACACGTCTCAAGACACAAAAGCCAACATCCATCTGTCAAGTGGGGTTATACTAAAATTTCTACAGGATCTTACACACAGAAGTGAACCTTTGTCCTGGTCACAGCATCTCAATAACCTTTTTTAGTTCATTGCAGAGTTCCACAACACATGCCAAGCTATCCATCAGTACATCCACAAAACAGATAAGCTGTCCTAGCTACAGTATCAAGTGTCACTGAAAAAAATTCTCTGTTGAATTCTTACAAATAAGAGATAAGAAAAGACTCCAAAAAGTTACTAACGGGTGAGAGGTCCAAACAAAACAACATCCAAGGCTTTAAGCTGAAGCTTCTGTCTATGGCTCCGGTCAATTATTTTCAAGTGAGAGATCATGAAAGCATGTTCATTTACTGCTATCCTGTTAATGATAAGACAAAAAGTTATCTATTCCATAAATTATGTTCAAAATCAGTCTATTAAAAAAAAATCAATAGCATTTCCCAGTTATATAGATTACAGCTATGCAGTTAGGAGTGAGGAATATAATATGACAGTAGTGCTAGTATAAAAGCATATCAGCACGTGGCAAAAGAAGAACACAAAATCATTTACTTATTCTTTTCTGTCTGGAAAAATCATTAAATAAATCCATTTAGCACAGTTAGGTAAAGATATATTTGCAGATTTGTGACACCAACTCTGAAATACATGCAATACTCAGATGTGGTACTTGTCCTCCAGGAAACAGGTTCTACAAGACTTTTTTACATATATCCATACAATAGATTGGAAGATGGTCAAAACAAAGTTTGCTGCCAGACAGAACTACATGACCCTCAATAAAAGCTTCCACAGCAAGAAATAAAGCTTTTATGAAAGCTGTATTTTGAAATACTTTGGAAAAAAAATAATAAATGCAGCCCCCTCTTCAAAACTGCAAGGACACTTCTCTTTTCTTGCATTCAACCATATCTTGTTAGACTTTAGGTCTGTGTAATTGTTCCCACAGAGAGACTAAAGCAGCAACCCATAAGCAATTATTTGCAACGAATCCAGAAGAAACATTCACCTGGGAAGTGTTGTTCCATTGACATTGCTGTCTCTAAAATTCTTTTCATATTGGGGCAGTTCAACAAATTCTGACAGCCACTGAAGAGTGTCCTCCTGAGTCCAGTTATGAACTGAAAGAAAAATACAGTTTAATTACCTTAAGTGTTTGTAAAAATCAACAGCAAGACGTAGAAGACAAACAGCAGAAAACCAGGTTACAGTGATCAAGAGTTTAGCTAAATATAATGGCAGAAAAATTAACACTAACATTCACCAAGGTGTTTCTGGCATTTTGCCTTCTTCATTATATGCTTTTCAGAGAAACCTTAGGCAAACTATAAACAAACAAGCATGGAACCAATAGAAACAATTCTTTATTAAAAATTCCACAGAATAATTTAGTCTTTAGTTTAAATCAGGACAGCATCTTGTGATCTCTTGTGACTTTCATCTACTTAAACTGATCTCAGCCACAATCCCTTTGTCCTTGCTACCCTTGCAGAACTAAACACACATCAGCTGGTGCTGCAGCCATTTGAGGCAATGTACCAAGACCTTTCCCAGGACAATGGCTTAAGAACTTGTTTTCACAAGAATTTTCTTAGAGACTCATGCCTACTAACCACCAAATGGGAGCCAACAAGAGAGGAGATGGAAAGAAAACACCAAAAGGGAGAAGAAATTTTACAGGAAAACAATCAAATCTCTCTCAAATATACACAAAAAAAGCTGAATTCCATGCAAAACTATTCCCACTAAGAACAATTATTTCAATATGTAGCGAATAAGTAACAGTTCCTCTCTAACAGCAACAGTCTACATAAACCTTCATAGCCACAGATGCTCCTAAGAAAATACCACCCACATGTCTTTAAAAAAATAAAAAGACATTTCTGGCCCTTACAGACCAGCTACTAGAGCTTACAGCTTCACACTGACAAAGTTGAATGGAAATAGTTCACTCCATTTATGAAGTCTGCAAAAGTTTGTCTGCACATGAAAAAAACAGTGACAGCCTCCTCCTGGACAGACATATCTTCACATGAACAATTCTTATAATTTTTTCTTAAACATTTCTCTATCGAGAAATAGTGACAATGATGGGCAGAGATTTCTGTGGAAACCTTACCATAAAGACACTCTCAGTGCTGAATTTTGACAATGATCCCTTAGAAAGAGCTGCTGAAAGCTTAACAGGTAAAGCTGCAGGCAATGGAAATTTTTATGAGTTCAAATTCATATCTCAGTTTACACTGAAATTGAAATAAGGACTTCTAGTTCTCTTGTCTACACTAGCACAGCTAAAAAATAAGCTGAAACTTTTCAGATTTTCATCATTCCAGATAACCAGAGTTCACAGACTTACGGCTGTAAAAAAACAAACCAGCCACACAAACCACTTGTTTTCTACCCATATGAATGGCTACACAACCTTCCCAGTGTGCTGTCCTATTTCTTTCCCTCCTTTTGAGACACAATCAGGTATTGATTTGAAGAGACTAAGTTTTGTCATATTACTCTAAAATTTAATGCAAAATGCCTGGGCTGTATTTGAAAACAGGTGGTTTTCACATTGTGAAGGTTCTTATGTGTTTTGGGCATAATATAAGTGATCATTCTGATCAGATTTACAAGTCATTCAAGACTGGTCATTACAGGGCTCAAGAGGGTGGTAAGATCATCCAGAATATTAGCACAGTAACCACATTCTGGAAATATATTCATAGACTGATCCAAAGCAAATGTTGAGGAATACATCTGGCGCAGGTAGCTCAGTTTGCAAGCTGCAGATTGAGCTGCAGATTGAGCACTGGGTAGGAGCCCAAGACAAGTGACTGTGAACTGCCAACCCTTTGGTTAGCAAAGTGCACAAAGCCTGTTGGCGCCAGCCAGGTGAATGGACACTGGGAGACACAGCAGGAGCAAAGGACTCAGGAAGAAGAGAGACTTGCAGGCAGCTTGGACAGTGAGTGTATAAAAGCCCAGGAGTTCCTTTGTTTGGGCACCCTCCTTGGAGGCACCAGCTCAGGCTGTTTGTGTTACTGTGCCATGAATAAACTGCTTTGTGGAACAGTTATCTGAGACTCTGCTAAGGGGAACCTGGGGTCAAATCAGTAAGGAAAGCTGGTCTAGCTGTGTGAGGGGGGTGTAGGAGTAAATCAGGACACCCGTTGGCTCACTGGAGCCGCTGCTGTGAAGGGACTTTGGTCCCAGCAAAGTCTCTGGTGCAGAGAGTCTCGTGAATGGTCAGACTGGGAAGGTTCCTTAACACCAAAGCATTGCTCTGATGTGACAGGTGAAAAAAAAAAGCACCTGAAACACCCACTGCACACTACAGACTATCACTGACAGCACAGAACATGCAATATCAGAAGCCACATAATTCACTGAGTTTATAAACTGGGCAGGGGAAATACCACCGAGAAATTTCACTTCCACTGCTGAAAGTGCTTTGTACTCAACTCTTGTCAAGTTTTACATAAATTTGTAGTTTACCACAGAGCCAATTACATCTCTTCTACTGCTTAGAGTAGTATGATGTTTCCTTCATAGAATATCAAGGAAATTTTCCCAAGCAAATCAATTACATTTAAGAAAAATCACTTTATTATTAATTATCTATCATAGTGTCAGATGCCTCCATTAGTACAGAAACTGCAAAAAGAAGCAAAGTCTATCCCAAACTAGAATTGGAACTTGTACTTTCTGTATTCTTACACTGTTACTTGTATACATGGAAGTTAATATCAATTACTTTTTGGTCTATATTGTGTCATTTTAAATGGCCACTCACCATTTAAGCTATCAATATGCACAGTTACCTCTTACTCTGGGATTTCACGATCTGAATCTCTGCTCATGCACATATTTCACAAGAAATTTATGAGTTTTATGTAAACTAATTCTTGACTTGCAGAAATCCTGTGTCAGTGCCCACAAATCCCCAAATTTTACAGGTGGACTCAGACCCTAAACTACACTGTTCTCCCTTTCCTACTCTATTAATGAAAACATTAAGGCTGTTTCTTTTTGTTGGTATCTTCTATATGCTATATATTGGTAAGAAGTATTGCTTGACTTGTCTCCAGTAAGACCTTATGACCTACATACATGTTTAGCCTACAACAGCATACAGTACTGAAAAGCCAACTGGGCTTTCTTCAGTAGCAGTTATAGCCCACTGAAACTTGACACAAGGCAAGTGTGATATATACCAGGTGTACTGAAGGGCAAGCAGGCCAGCTGAAATTCATCTTCATCAGCACTGCCAATTAGAACATGCCAACTCCCACTAATTAGCTAAGGTTGTAACTTTTTCCTAGTTTAATCACTGAAAAGGAATACAGTGCTTCAGACAGTGGAGTAGCAAGTCATGATTACTGTAAGTTAAATGCATATAACATTACAGAGCAATTAGAATATCCTTCCCTCTCACACCTCTTCTCACTAACAGATATCTTGAGAGAGAGGATGTCAGCAACATGCCTTGGGCAGGCAGACGTAGAAACCACAGTGTTTACACCCCAGTGCAGCACTCAGTCTCCAGACTTGCATCAGCTGTTCTATTTCAGATCACGAGCTTGGGTTTGGGGTTTTTTTTCTCACTTTTTTTTTTAAAACTGCTCGACCACATGCCTGAAGGTGAAAACAGCAAAAGTAGCTTTAAAGTGGCCCTATATGAAAGTTGTCCTTGCCAATCCACATTAATGGCCAATTAGAAGATCAGGCTATATATCATTTTTTCATGTTAGATTTATCATCTAGCACAGTGCTTCAGGGCAGGGAGGCATGAAGTAAAACAACATTGCAGTGTCAGCCTCAGTGCTCTTATGAGCCTCCTACTCCTATCATAAATCAAATTACATTTGATAAGAGTATTTCACAGCAAGGAGTGAATGACAGCCATATACTAAGCTTAAAGTTGAGAACAGGCTGACCAGGCACACAAGATAGTTCTCTAGCAAGCACACACAAGGATTCAAAACTTAGTTTTTTGTTTTAGCAAGGCCTTCAACAATAACACCAACAGCATGCAGCATTATGTAACCTATCCTTAGCCAAGCTCTGCTTGCATGCATTTCCAACCTCAGGATATTTAAAACCTGAGCCAGCAAAAGATTAAAATGCAAGGCAACCATAATATCTTTGTGGTATGTGGTTTACTCCCGGTCGCTGCAAGAATATTTGTGCAACAGAATACAACATGTGATCACACATGCAAACATAAAGCCATTTTCTTATCTTTTTCTCTAATTAGTAAAGCTTCAGATCATATTCTGCTTTCCACAGAGAAGGAAAGAGTTAAAGCAAAAAAAAAAAGCCAACACCAAGGTAGGTATGCATACAAGGCAACGTAGAAGTTTTATTTTCTACTATAGGGCAGTCTACAGAACTTTATGGGAATGAATGGGCAATTCTATTCAGCATAAACTATACAGCAAGAGATCAAGAAGATGTCCTGCATACATTGTCAGGAGCACTAATTAGAGCTGTAATTCCCACAGGTATCTCAGACTACTTAAAAGTTTCAACTTACTGATACTGTCATTCACACTACCTTCCATCTTCTTGTTAATGTTGCCAAATTGCACTAAACTGGCACTATAAACTAGCAGCAAGTAAGAAACAAATAAATCAAAATTCCTAAAACATCTAGAAAGGAAAAACAGTATTTTCCATGTTACACAAAAATCAAATGAAACTATTTCATTTTCTGAGGGGCTTCATGCTTTCTAACAGTCACCAGACCACTGTTAAGACTGCTTGGGAGTCTCATTCTCCCTCCCCGTGGTACAACTTTACTTCCCTCAACAGTGTAAAGAGTAAAGCCACTATAAGCAGACACAAGACCAGACATTCCTTTCAGAGTGTTTTGATTCTTATTCACACTGCTCAGTACATTCAAGAAACCTGGAATAAAGATATACACAACAGAGAAACTAAATACTTCTGATGTCACCATAGCCTACATTTTTGAAGAGTTGCTCATGAGTTAGACCAGCAATTGTGAGGAGATAATTTAGCTGCAATACTATTATTGAATTAGATCTTCAGCAAATAAGTATTTACAGAATATTTGAAGAGATGAGGCTAAAAATCACTGGTCAAATCTGTTTAAAACAGGTATTTACTACATAACGAGCAATACATTATCTCAGACTGCACTTCAATGACTTCCTACATTAGCAGAATGAACCGAAGTTTCCTAGTGTCATTCCTCTTTTGTTCCTACTTTTAGCTGTTTGATGAATACCAACTTCTAGATCTCTCTCTGCTCACCATTAGCACACCACCTTCTGAATGGTGTGGGGTAAAAAAAAAAAGCTCTGTATTTTTCTCCTAACAATTGTAGCATTCAGATGTTTGAAAATTTCTTTTTTAATCACAATATCCTGGAACATATTTGGCAAGGAATAGTGTACTACTCATTAAATACTGTCTTTTGATACTTGCAATATTTGGCTCAACTTACCTATTTCATTCAAATCAGAGGGAGGGAGGGCTGGTGGTGTTGGGTTGTCAGTCCATTTAACTGTATCCCAAGTTTAAAAATATTTTCAAAACTTGTTTGTACTAAGAATTCTAGCTCTTTGTAGCCTGAATAAAATTGATTAGCAAATTGAATTTTACAACTTCATACAGCATACAATAAATGTTTAAAAAAATTCCTTGGAAGCAACCCTTAGGGTTTATTAAATTAAAAACAGGCTAATCTGAAATTCAGCACTTGCATCAGTCACCTTGATAAATTAGAACCTCGTACAGATGACTGTTTACACTAGCTTAGTTAGCTTACAATACACTGAGCACATCAAGAGGAAATTAAAGATAGCTGGACTAAATGAGTTCTTAGTCAGGCTTATGTGAGCCTATAAATAACAGTAACAAAACAGATTAATGAAGATGCTTTAAGAGGTCATTAATTTCCTACTCTACACTTGGTGGAAAACTTGTTGAATTATGCCTACGTCAATAACCACCATCATTTTTAGCTCAACTTCTTTACCTACCTTCAGATGTTTTCCAGCGTTTCCACAGATCCTCAATGGTGATATGCTTGTCTTCTCTATGCAGGTGGCTATGTTTATTAGAGGCATCCTTGTATTGCATATCTTCCCTCAGAAACTGAAGAAATCAGAAAAACATCATCTTAAATACCAAAATAACTGTTTCTGAGGAGAAACTACAAGGAAATTGGGTAGAGAGTCTTTGCTATCTCTCCCCATGCAAGCAGCACAGAATTCATCTAAGTTGTCCATATCAAAAGACTCAGAAAGCAAGTTAAACACTCTAAAAAGATTTGTTTTTCACGATGATTAAATCCTAGAAAAACTGAAGGAGCAGTTGCTATATACAAGGTTTAACAACATTATTAGCATGCCTTAGATTTACAGTGATGGCAATTTCACCTACATGAAAATCAGACCATGTAAGATCTGAAAGTGTGCCAGTCCTTCATGGATGAGTAAAACCTGAATCCTGCTATGCCAGTTAAATGCAACTGCTTGAGGGATGAGAGCAAGAGATTGACTATGTATTGCTAAAGTCTTTTGATCAGACAACAAAAATTTGACTTCTATTTCATCAAATTAAAGAACAGAAGTCATCTGAGGGCAAATTTTCTTCTTGCTAATCACTCCTCAGTGGTTACACTCCAAGCACAGAAACATTATAAAAAGTTGCTTCATTCTCAGTAATTAATAGAAAGCCTTTTAGCAAACACGATAAAAAGGAAAATCATGAAATCACATACTTCAGGTCAGTTTTGTTTGTACAAACTTGCTTCTACCTTTAATGCTAGTTGTCAGGAAAGGCTAAAAATACCGAAGGATGAGAATGTTTGTGTAGTTGCAGGTGCTGTCAAGGAGAACCTGATCTGCTGTTAACAGTACTACACACACGGTTAGGAGAAGGAAAATCCCAGAAGATCGACGGAAAAGCTTCAAGGTGCTCCACCTTACCCAAAGCACCAGAAGGGAGTGTCAGAAAGCACAGGGAGTGACAAACGGGAGGGACAGGGCTGAAGTGGCAGCACCGCCTGTCGTTCCGCCCCGGCGCCCGCAGAGGGCGCAGCAGCACCCGCGAGCCACGGGAGACAGATCCCAACTCCCAGCGCAGGATTTCCAGAAGAAAATAGTGAAAAATACCTGGTTTATACCGAGAGATCGATTAGAATATTTGACTGTGTCCCTTTTTTTAAAAGGGACTGTGAGCACAGAAATTTGTAAGCGGCTTGGACTTAGTAACAAGTGCACAGTTACTGCTCGTGGGGGAGAGATTATACATCTATGAGAACTTCTTCAAAGTCTCTCTTCTTTTCTATCCTACTCTGATTTCTCCTAGATCCTCCGAGAATAACCACAATGACTTCCTCAATCATGTTCTGACCCCACATAGTACTAAAGTTACAGTGCACATAGCTAGAAAGAGGCCACTGTGTTTCGAAGAACGAATGCATTTACTAACAAAGAGGTGTATAACAACACCAAACACTTTATTTTGTTTGAATGGCCTTTGTTTTAAAACTGGCCTAATATGGAAATGCTTCTCTAAGAAAAAGAACTGTGTCCTAAATTGAAGAAAGCCATAAAAACAGAACAACTCTGGTAAAAAGAGGATTTTTCTGTTCCTTGTCATGGCAGCTAATCTCTCTTCTGTTGCCCTGGTCATTAAGTATACAAAAAAAAAAGAAAGGTTAGAAAAATAACTCTAAATAGGGAGGTTAAAAGAATAAGCTCTAACAAAAACACGTCTAAGGATTATCTTAGCCAACATAATTACTCAGGAAGGAGAAGGCCTTTTAAGACTACAAAGTTGAAACCAAGAAAGCAGCAGATAAACTAACCTAAAAACTCTGAGGGAAACAACAAAAAAAATCATTTGTCAAATTAGTTATTTCAAAAACAACTAGAGTAAAAAAAACACCACACCTAGACTTGAAACTGGAGTTCTGATCCCAAAACTACCATAACAACAGTACCTCTACAAATATTAACATCCAAAAGTCCAAGATTTGGCAGTGTAACAGCTCAAGAGGAATCTTTCTCCTGCCTGGAGGGGCCAGAAGCTGTGGAGCCCTGGAGAAGTTCCAGGGTCAGGTATACTACCACCTTCCTTCCTTTTCAGAAAGCCTCCAGTGCTGTAACTTTCACCAAAATCCAGTCAACTCATAACCAAAGGACCAACCTGAAGCAAGAATCACCAAGACAAGAAAAACCCAAAAAATTCCTGTTGATCCAAAAGAAGAAAAAAGACACCCTAAAATGCATTACCAGTTCAGTTGGTATTGGAAACAGCATTTGCAAACTAAATTGAAATACAACAATACAAAAAGTTAAAACATAGAAGTTGCATCAGACACTTGCTCCTTGAAAAGCAAATGAGCAGTTGCATACTTTTGCTAATGCCAGTGGAGAGGTAAAATTAACCACACTAACTGCAGCAGGAAGTATTCATCTGCTGTTTATATTTTGTTCTGGGTGAAAGCTCAAGTTTATGATTTTCAGTTTCATTGACTTAAAATAGACCCTCTAACTGACAAGTTTACTTTGAGAGCAATTAGTAACTTCTCCTGGCTAAGTACTACTCTCTTCCTTGAGCATGTATTCCTCGTGCAGTGTTATTTCCTTCAGTTTTATTCCTTCAAAGGGAAACCTACAAAAGTTACAATTTCACTTTTCCTATAACCCTTTAGATTTTCTGAAGACCTCCAGATACAGCTGGTCACTATTAAACAGCTTTTAGTAATACATTTTCTTTCATCTATTGCTACCAGACTTGTCACAGGTATTGCCATTTCACATGTACTGATTAAATTATGATGGCAAATGTGCTTTTAAAAGGCAACATATTCTATGATTCAGGTATGACAGCTTTTGCAACTGCCTACCCGACAGAAATGGCTTCTAAAGATGTTACACAGTAAAATAAGAAAATTTATTTAAGCATAATAAAATATTACATTAAAAAATTACATTACTTACAAAAATTTAGGCCATAGAAAGGGAAGTATTACCCTGTGTATCTTAAGTAATCTACACATTCTAGTGGGGGGCGGTTTTAGGAAATTATTGCAGCTCAAACCAAAACTGTAGCTATTCTACTACAAAGCAAACTTTGCAATCCCTTCAAAGCCAAGTTAGCATTTCCAAGGGGACATTTCATTGTAGCAGGACTAAATGCCTGCAGTGCCACATAAAGAGGTGCAGACAGCTACATATTAGCTTAAGTACCTCCAAGGAGGCAAAGCGTGAGGTAGGTCAGATCCAAATCAGGCTGGAACAGGTTTCCATGCCACTGTACCAAGATAACACATGCTGCCTCTCTACAGGACCTCTCTGCACAGGCACAGCTGGCAACTACCACGGTCATAATGTTTTCAGACAAGTCCTGGCTCCTATTCTGCTCCAAAAAACCAGACTGTGTAGGCATTCAGAGTTGCTTACAAAACTTCAGGAGACTAAAAACTTCACGAGACCAAAAGACATTGTGCCTGGGGACAAATACATGAGCAGCTGAATGAAAAAATAATTCATGCAAAAAAAGACCTCTATTAAGAAATCCATGACAAATTAAGGGAACAAAGTAACCCAATAGCTTTGGGGCAAAAGGTTTGCTGGTTAGGAAGCTCAGAATATTTGTTTGAACGATGTTTGCAACAGAATGTTTTTCCATGGCGAGATGTAAAACACTCAGAAGCCACCTCAGTATCATGCAAAAACAGTTGTTTTCAGTTTCTGAACCACAGCAGCAGGTATTTCTCCACCTGCACAATTTTACCTAAACAGCTGGCACTGAAGTATAAAGCAGTTTACATAAATACAAAACCACTAGTTTAAGGATCTTTATTTTATAAACTACAAGGACGAAACCAAAACACTAAGAGGTATTTTAAAGGACATTTTGCTGAGCATACAATGAAGCAGGAGTTTGATCTATAGCAGAACCTCTCCCAGCTGAAATTATAACACCTGAGTTAGGCTCCTGAAGTTTAACAAGGTCCCAAGATGCACTAAAGAAAGGGAGATCAAGCATTTGAACTATATCATGTTATTTTTTAACATCTGTTCCACACATCACGGTACTTCCCCCTCCCCTTCAAAAGCTTCTGCTAAATCTTTACTCCCTCCAAGATGTAATGATCAAAATGAAGGAAATTTTGCATGTGAATTTGCTTTTGTTCAATAATACAGAATGGCAATTCACTTAGAGTCATTCTGAATTTAATGCTAAACTCTCAAAGTGCTTTTTTTAACCTCACACTTTATGTTCTGAATATCCAGAATAAACATACTTAAAATGGGAGCACCACAGCATCTTGGCATCTAGTCCTTCAGGATTTCCTGTCATGGAACTTCTTGCATTTTGTCCTAAGTATTTAATGCTCACTACTGTCCAGAGTATATTATTCAAAGGAATGGGTCTCTGGTCCAAACCAGTAAATCATGTTTAATTCATTTTTTATATCTGTTAAGGAATAAAAGAACTAAGATATTCACAGACTTCTTTCATCAGTTCATCATTACACAAATTGAATAGGCAACTCCAATTCAGTAGTAATTCAGAAAATAATCTCACATTGAAAAGTGTTAAATTTTATTCCTCTGCATTGTGCTGAAATAGCATTGCTAATGCAAAATAATTTAACTTAGCAAGCTTGTAAAACAGATTGTGATGCACAGATGCATGTACCATTTTAGTTGCAAAAACAAAGGATGCATAAACAACCAAGAATATGACTAGAAAATTAATTACATTATAAAAAATAAGTATTAAGAGAATGGACTGATTTTTCCTTTACTAGAAAACTTTTTATCACAAATTGCTGTTTACTGAGTTTGACTTTACTTTCTTTTTTTTTTTTCTTTTAGACTTGTCTCTCAAAAAACACGGCGTACTCTCTCAAGACACTATGTTTGTTCCACCTCTGATTATTTGCATCTTGGATGCAAATGACTTTCAGTCCTGCAACAATAGCTTCACAGAGCCCTTCTATTCAGAAATGGTCAATTCAAAGCAAGATCTTGAGCTGTCAAATATTCTGCCCCTGTCAAACTTACTATAGCCAAAGTGCTATGTTACTATTACTACTCCAGATCAGATCATATTAGCTACTTTTCCTGCTTTACTTGCTGTATAGAAGACCTCCCTGGCTTAGGCCACTAAAGCTAGATTCTATTTGATTCTTGCCAACAGACAGCATTTTCAAGTCAGGCATTTCTGCATATCAACTCTGAGGTTCCAACTTCTTCACCATACTGTTAAAAGCTATTTTCTGATCATTTCATGCTCTCAGTACTGCAGTCTCTTCCTCTCCACACTGTACTCTTTTTCTTTGCCTTTTTTTTTAGTTTCCTGGTGGTTTTCTGTGGGGCTTGTTTAGTTTGGGGTTTTTTTTTGTTAAGTTCACTCGTTAAAAAAACCCCAAATAACATATGAGGAAATTAAGTGATCCAATGATCCCACGCAAAGCTGGAAATTCGTGCCATTAGCTCCGTGTGACTTTAGGCACACAGTAAGATACTAATATTTAAAAAAAACATCAACTTATCCTAGTACAGTGAAGAGATTCCTTGACGAAATTGCTTAATGTAGGACCTACATGGAGAGGTCCTTCGGAAACAGGAAAAACCTATGTCAATAATGAACATATGATAAGTCTGTCTCACTGCTTGTGCCTTCTCATCATTAAAACAAATCACATACACATGGTGCAACAGATGCTTCCTGAGGCAGATAGCCTCCCACAACACATGACTAAAACCTCAGTTAGTAATACAGTCTCCCTTTCAGTTCCCTGTTTACAGCCTACTTCTTGAAATCAGTTTAAACAACTGCAATCTTTTATACATTTATAATAAAGTCATAATAGTAGCAGGAGCTAGATCTGATACAAAAATTCATGACAGCCTGCCCTAACAGCAAGTATAATTTGTTTTTTTCCAAATTCTTCCTTTTCCCTTTTCCCTGCCATACCATACTGAAGAAAAAAAACTAAATCTCACTAGTCCATGCTCAAACCAGAGCCCCTTTAACCTCCTCAGAAGACTTCAATAAATCCCTCCCTCCATGCTCAAACCAGAGCCCCTTTAAACTCCTCAGAAGACTTCAATAAATCCCTCATGTGTTTCAATGACTTAAATCCCATGCTAAAAACTTAGATCAAGTTTCCCCTACATCAATTTCATCAAGGTCAAACACAAGCTTCTTTCCTGTCCACATAAAGTAGGTCCAAAGGGCTTCAAGTATGAGAAAAGTCTTGAGGGAAATAAGAAATTTCTTATAACAGTGCAAATGTTCTTATATCGTAGAGAAACTTCTTCTCCACAGAATGATTTTATGTGAGCCTTCATTTTACAGAGGAACAACAAACTACAACATAAAACAGGGCCTGAAAACTTTAGCAAAAATAAACTACGTGCAGACTCTGGAATCACTGTTGGGAGTTAACTGGATTAGCAAATTTAAATAGTTCAAATAAATAGTTTAACATCTTTAGCTCTTTTTACCTTCCCCTCTCAAAATAACTTATTTACAAGAACTTCCTTCCTTGGTGTAAATATATACTTGTACCACTGTTGTAGTGCTAGTAAAACAGCAGAAAGTTATTCTAATTTGTCACGTTCTTCCTGCCAAATGAAAAGTTGATGAATATCTAATCAACACACTCAATATATCACTCTTCCAGGACTCATGTAAGTAAAAGTCATCCAGTATGAAACAGAAAATCCATTCCCTGTTGTTAAGTAAAAATCACTGTATTTCATATAGGCTTTATTTCTAATAAAGTTTTTTTTTTAATTATCAGTTCTCTTTCATATCTTCATCAATGATACAGACAGAAAGATCGAGTGCACCCTCAGCAAGTTTGCAGGTGACATCAGCTGCAGTCCAGAAAGAAGAAATGTCATCCAGAGAGATGTGGACAAACTGCTGCAGTCCAGAAAGAAGGGATGTCATCCAGAGAGATGTGGACAAACTTGGAAAGTGGGCCCCCAAAATCCTCATGAAGTTCAACAAGTCCAAGTGCAAGGTGCTGCACCTTGGTTGTGGCAATCCCAGACACAAGTAAAGAAGAAGCCATTGGGCTGCACCTTGGTTGTGCCAATTCCAGACACAAGTAAAGAAGAAGCCATTGAGAGCAGCCCTGTGGAGAAGGACTTGGGGTTCTCGTGGATGAAAAGCTGGACATGACCCAACAGTATGCACTTGCAGCCCAGAAAGTCAACTGCATCCTGGGCTGTGTGAAAAGAGGAGTGGCCAACAGGTCAAGGGAGGTGATTCTCCCACCTCTATTCTCTCTTGTGAGACCCCACCCGGAGTACCTCTTCCAGGTCTGGGGTCCTCAGCACAAGAAAGACGTTGACATGTTGGAGCAAGTCCAGAGGAGAGGGCCATCAAGATTATCAGAGGGCTAGAGCACCCCTCCTATGAAGACAGGCTGAGAGAGTTGGGATTGTTCAACATAGACAAGGGAGATCTTACTGCAACCTTCAGTACTTACAAAGGAGGTTACAAAAAAAAGAGGGAGAGTAATTTCTTACACAGGCAGATAGTGACAGGACAAGGAGAATGGTTTGGTTTAAAGCTAAATTAGGAGAAAGTTAGATTAGACATCAGAAAGAAATTCTTTACTCAGAGGGTAGTAAGGCACTGGAATAGGATGCCCAGAGAAGCAACCAGGAAGTGTTCAGGGTCAGGTTAGATGGGGCCTGTTGATGCTGTTTGCATATAGGCACACAGAGAACTAAGCAGCATCACATTAAACTTGACAATGATAATTCACAACTTAACTCATCCAGGGAGAACAATCCTCCCTTAGATATCCTTAAAATGGATGAGAAAGCAGGGACAGATTCTTCTCCCAATTCATCTCCAGTGAGAATGTATGACAGAATCACTATCTAGTAATTGAGAATCCTCATGGTCCTTTCCAGGACCACCACGAGTCTGCCTACCAAACTCATTCAAGCGCAGACACAAAAGTTTTAGGTAGGTCTAAATAACCTTCCTTAGTTCATAGGACTTAATCTACCATTAACCTGCAACAGTAGGTGCTTATTACCAGCCCACAAAATCTAAGCAAAACCACATGAGAAAGCTTTCTAGACTGTAGCCTGTAACAGGTATTGTTTTGCACCACAAAGTGACTGCAACAGACCTAAGGCAAACAGGAAAGCCCAGCAATGCCTTAAGCAAGAAAACTTTGAGCAAAGAAACTAAAATACTGGATGATAGGGATCACAGCAGCTCTTAGTCACCTCACTGCAAGCTAAACCAACACCGTTTGCTTGCCTCTAAACCAATCACAAAAATAACAGCTTTTATACACAGTCCTTTAAAACTTTTCTTTAGGCTAGAACAATGGATAGTAATATCCCATTTCAGATCATTATAGAAATTAGGTTTCCCTTCCATATTTGGCTGAAGGAAGGGCTGAATTAAGAAAAACATCAACAACTACACAGGTGCTGAAAAGACAGAGCAGCTATATAAAACAAGGGGAAAAAGAAAAAAAAAGACCTCATGTATGCACAGGTGAAGTTTTTTTTTTACTCATACCTCATCACTTTCATCTACTTCAATGCCACCATCTTTGTCATCATCCATTTGCTTATGGATCATGCGGAGAGCTTCTAGGCTGAATCGATCCTCCTCGGTAAAGCACGGTGGGTTGAGTGAACTGCAGGGATCTGAAGTGGGAGAGAGGGAGAAAGGAACAGAAATATTAGTTACTGTCACCCATAAAGCTCCTAAGCAAAAGAAAGGGCTTACATTACTGTGTAGTGAAGCACATATACACAGAGTCACCAGGTATGTCAAACTGTAAAATAATTATTCTTATCAAAAAAGTGAGATAAGTGTGTGTAAATCAACTCTCTTCTTTTTATGCAGAAAGGAACCCCAAAAAATTAGGCTGGAACAGTTTTGACTCTAACTTTATTTTTTTCCACCCTAGTAACTACTATCTCCACCTCTTCTACCTATCATCCACCCTTAGTAATGTCACTTCAATAGCAAATAAAGTCGCTGCATTTCCCTCCTTTATGTAAGTCTGGGCTAACCAGAGAGTGGTGGAGGAAAAGAAGATGAACTGTCATGCCACACAATCATAGCTTCATAAACATAACAAATGGATGGTGATCCCATTGCAGATCAAATTCTAAGTAGGTAGCACCCCTGAATGCAAAATACTCAAGAAGACTGCAAGAGAAAAACACACACTGCTGAGAAAATTCAGGTGATAGTAATGCATCATGCATCAGTCCTGTATGCCCTGATCACAAACAGCAGTCGCTGTGGAACAGGATTCCAAGGCAAAAATAGTACATTTTCATTTGCATTCATTACTGAAGGTTCATGATTCATGCACATCTGATGGCTCAGCTTGCACAGCATCAGACTGTTCAATCTCTGTTCTTTCCCTTCTACAAGGCATATGCCAAATTCTACATTGCATGGTGATCAACCACCGGTACATGGTCTTTCACAGACCTTGGCATTAACTAATAGCTAATTAGAACAGAAGGTGGAGAAGGACATAAAAATCATTTTTTGAAAATTCATCTTTCATAAGATAGTGAATTCCCACTGTAACAGCCACTATATGACTAGTCCCATAAACTGGTATACTACACTTTAATCCTATCAATGCAAATACAGATTGGAGCAGCATATGAGTAATTTTTGCTTCTTCTAGTCTATCAAAGGATTAAGCTTTCATGTTACTACAGAATTAATTAAAAGACTAATTGACATATGTAACAGAAACATGTATAGAAACAGAGACTATCAAGAGTTTCCACAGAAAAATGTATGTATTGTTTTATTATTTCATACCAGTTGGAACAACTTGATTCTGCTTTTCTATTACAAATTTTAAAATAATCAAAAGTCAAAAGTAATGGAATGCATAAGGCTACAAAGCAGAAGCACCAAGACAGAGACCACAACATATGTGCAATCTCAGACACATAATTAACAGGACTGATTCCTACAGCTAGATATGAGTCACTGCATTCTTACCTTATACTCAAGTTTTATTATACAGCAGTTAACAGCAACTTGTTTTCTGTGTCCATGCATCAATTAAAAAAGAAATTTAAAAAATCACCACAAAAAAAAAACCTCAAACACCTCCCTGGGACAGTCCCAGAACAGAGAGATGCTGTTTGCTGTTTTTAGAACTACATCACATAATTCAGAAAGACGAAGTTCTAAATTTCTTCGTAAATTACTAAATAGTAATATATATTTAATTGCTAAATATTTTTTATTACTAATTACCAAGTATTTAAACCAGGCTAACCACAAACAATACAATTTTCAGCTCTGGAAGGCAACAAAAATTTATGAAGTGAAACTGAGTAATTTTTTTCTCATTTAAAAAAATAATTTATTTGTCCATCTTCGCTTTATTATAAGAAGTTAAATTTGCACAATACTCAACTGCTATCACTGGGGGGGGTGGGGGGGGGGGGGGTGGGGGGAGGGTTTAAAGCACTTATCTCTGCAATACAGGGTGCTTGGTATAGAAAGAATTCCCTTGCAATGGTAACAAATAACCTCAAAGTTCAGCCAATAATTAAATGGAATGGCAGTGAACAAAATGTCTTTACTTAAACACAACAATACATCAGAAGAACCATCTTGTACTACAAGTTTAGAGATAGGCTGTATTTTAGGTTAGAAGAATGCATTAATGACAAAACAGATAAACAGGCCCCTCAAACATACCCAACTTGTTTAATTCATACTTAGTTCTATTCTTACACAGGAAGAAAATGCCAGATAAATAGTGCCCACAGTTTGCAAGCACCCGCTCAGATCTTTTTCCACTTTGTTCAGCTCAAAGCTCAGCTTTTCACATCAGAAGGGTTTTCTCAGAGTACTTTTTCTCAAAACTGAGGTTGATCAGTTTCTTAATCGGAGTACTTATCTTAAATATGCCTTTTTAGGCTATTTAAGCATGAAGGCACTTTAAAGAGCTATGGTTCTTCTTGAGAGAAGTAAACAGGCTGCTTGTGCTTCAAATGTCCCATGTGCTGGCTCCAAGAACATTTGATCTCTCTCTCAGGAGATGACATAGTGCCAATTGCTCCTTTTGGGACTGAGAAACAGAGTAGGACCACATGTGGACTGTAATAAAAATTAACCCACTCTGAACAGAATCCAGGTTTACTTTCAAGCTTTTTTTCATCAGGTAAAATTAAACACTCCCAGACTGACAACACTGGTCACTCCTTTCTTCAGAGAACAATCTCAAAACAAAAACAAATTACAAAGTCACAACCTAAAGAATAACTGAAAAGCATTCCACAAGCATACCTATGGAGCCCTACCAAATCCAAAAAACAACTGACAGAAATTTAATCATCTGCAGCTCTGCAGAATACTCCAACATGCAGTATTTTGCCTCACTTGCATGGCAAAAGCACTTCAAATTAATACTAGATAAAGTATGGTTAGTTAACTGGATGTTTGGGAAGCTTCTAAGATAAAAGCCAAGGGGAAAAGTCTCAGGATACAGCAAACACTAAAATAGCCCTGAGGTTCCACAACAAATCATAAGTCTAGTTGATAATTCATTTTTCACTTTGAATCCACTTTATTGAAGGAGTTCTGGGATTCCAAACCTCTACTGTAGAATAAGGACAAACTTATTTCATGTCTGGACCAATTTCTCTATCCTAATCTAGCACATTGCCATACACTTAGCCCAAAATCTTCATCACAGGAAAGAGCAGAGATTATAAATTCCTTCACTCAGGGAGTGAACCCATAGCTTGAAATTTGAGCCTTCCTTTAACAAAAAAAAAGGCAGAATTACCAAAGCAAACAAAAGAAGAGAAGGTGAACAAGCACAGCAAGTATCACTCCAGGCAGGAATTTTTTTACAGCCCAGTTTTTAATGTTGTTCAGATGTGAGAAAGCTTCAGAACTAGTGGTCATAATAAGGAGGGAATTTGTTACTAAAAATCTAATGTCAAACTCATGGCTCAACAAACATGGCAGAGGATTTTGAAACTTTTCTCCTGCCTTAAGACAGTAACTGCCTCCAGCTCTTAAGGCAAGGGGAGAAAGTCTTCACCAGTGCATAGGAGTCTCCCATAGGAGACAGTCCACTGAGCACAGTTATCCAACCCAAGATATGGGAAACTTTGTATTTACATAAAAGGGGAAAATAACACTTCACACCCTTTCCCCCACACTCCTTCCCTCCCCCTGCTCTTTTTCAATGAGGCTAAAACAAGGTGAGAAAAATTTATCTTTGAAATTTATCCTCCACTTTAGATTCACAGTCCTTTATTCCCTTTGCTGAAGACAACAAGAGTTAAACAGTCTGGCCCCAAAGCACCTGAGCCCTTAAGTCCTTTCAATGCCTGAAAGAGCCTTTTCAAGAATACAGGGGCACATAAAACCTTCACGACTTTTCAGACATACCTGGAATAAGGTACACATATCCAAACATAAACTTTAAATGCCTTTGATTTTTCCTATTAGTTCACTCAGAGCAAGTTAGCAGTTGGGAGTTATCTGAAGAGCAGGACTACAACACATCATTTTGTTCTGTGAGGATGTTCCACGTTCCACAAGAAGGAAGAGCACGTTTTTTACACTAGCATATAGCAGTCCTATGGAAGCCTGCAGTGTTTCCATGACTGCCTTTTACTGATGAATTCAGGAGTGTACCACGTTCTACTAGATTTATGATTCCTAAAAAGCCATCTGGGATAAAGGGAAGCCTCACAGAAAAGGCAAGCACTATAAAGTGTCAGCTTCCTAAGTACATACTCTCAGCTTAAAATAACTATGTTTCAGCATGCCTTGATGACAGAAGTGGATTTCTTTGCATTTTCCAGAGTCAAAGCAGGTATCCACACAACCCCAATTCCATGTCAGATGCATCTTCAACTAGCATTTCTCTACATTGTACTTTACGTACATTTCTCTACGTTGTACTTTAGTTTTACATGTAGACTAATACATTACAGTTTCTTCATCAATTCAATATATCTCCTTTCAAGGAAAAAAAACATAAGAGAACAACAATTTTTGAAGACCTGAGTACAAATCTGAGTGTCAGATGCAAAGAAATTACTGAAAAGTAAATGTTTTCAAGATTTTTAGCTGATGCTTAAGACAGCCATTCACACTAAAGGCCACAAAGATTATTTTATCTTAAATCCTTACATAAGGTGTCACTAAAATCTTCAAATGCTGGAGACACAGCCTCAGAATGAGCTTCTTTTAATCTTTCAATTAAAAGCTCCCAAAGCAAATCACTCCTACTCTTAATAATTAAACTCCTCCATATGGCAAGTAGGCTGAGCAGGATCTAACGGTTAACTTGACAAAGTAATTTGTGACATTATTTTTCATTCTTATCATTTAAATAAAAGTTCATCATTGCAGCACATCTTTTCACTAAAAACATTTCACAAAAAAAAAAGAAAGACAAAATTTTGACAAAAAGTGTAGAATACCTTATTTTCTAATCACAACACTGAGGTTACTTAAATGAGCTTCCTGAAAAGGAAAATGCAATAATACTAATGACAGCAGGGCAAGGGGAAAAGGGTGCAACAGGAAAGGAGATTCAGAACATTGTTGTCTCCAAAGACTTGGAAAATTAGGAGTTTCCCATTAGGCTCTTCTGCTGCAACATATTAGAAATTTAAGCAGCTTTTGAAATTGTCCTTATGAACTTGTGCAATAACAGCAGGTTAGACTCACAGATGAAACTCCTGGCTGCAAAATCTGTAAACATGCATAATGCTTAGTGACTGGTAACACCTGAGTTTAACAAAAACAAACTAACAAAACTAAACAAACAAAAACTGACAACTATTTGCAGTCAAGCTCCATGAAAGCTGCCATGATTCTTTTAAAAATCTACTAAACATCCTCCAGTAAGAAAAAAAAAAAAAAAAAAAGACATTTCAAATAACCTTAAAATAAACCATTACAACTTCAGTATGTATACAAATGATCTTTGCATGACAGACCCAAACCTAGTTGTGTCACTATTGAAAAGTGTCCATTTATTCTGCTGTTTCTTCTGCTGTGTCTTTTAATATATACAAATCAATTATATTCATTCCCCCACATGGAAATTTGATGAGGCAAGCAAGGCTTTGATTTTTTTTTTCTTAAATCACCACTAGCTCATCTCTGCTTTCTCCACTCCCACAAAAAAGCTGTCTAATTCTGAACTTCAACTTCATTTTCTATACACAGAGGGGGAAAAAAAAATCAGCTTATTTAAAACAGAAATTCAGTCAAATAATGTCATTAGCAAAATCAAGTGCTAAGACAGGTTTAGATTAAAGCTTTTCCAATCTTTTCTAGACAGAAAGCTTCAAAACAAACTGCAGAATGGCAGACACTGCTAACCTTCTGATCACCTGTTAAGACATTCAAAGCATCATACACTCTCTTAAAAAGCCATTTAAGAACTTTGTAGCCAGAAAAATGTTTACTCAAAAGAAAAGGTATGACAGGAATTCCCTACAGAATTAGATTTGATGGCAAATCTAATTTTGCTCTAATTTAACTGCATTAGAAGCAACTACTGCAAATCAGCACTGCTTGTTTATAAAGGAAGTTGCAAGAAGGGGTTTGAATACATTAATCATGCCAAGGATTATTCTCACAAGACAAAAATATCAGTATAAATACTTTATTTAGACTGATAGGAAATTAATTATTAAATTACAGTGCTGCTCTGTCTGGCTAAATAAAAAAATCAACAAGATGAATTCATGGCTTTTCCATGTCCTTCCCACACCCTCCCTGAGCAATAACACAGTTTGAAGGGAAGAGGAAGTTGGATAATTATTGTATACAATGGTCAAAGTAGACTGATTTAGAAGAGGAACTCCTGCCAACCCTAACAAAGCAGGATGAGAGGAAACCAGGAGATGCATCTTACGCAAGCTCTCTAAAGTTCTGGGTTTTTCCTCCTTCCAGCCTTGCTTGTACTTTTTGATACTTACTATGCAAACCTACAAACACATATGAATATTCAGTGTAAAAAAAGATGCCAGATGTCTGATACTCTCAACAACAGAAATGTGTTTCAATTTACTTAAGTTTATTAGTACAAGACCAAGAAGGGAAACGTTTAATGTAGTTTAAACCTAAGCTTTCATGACTTGGTAGTGAAAGTTATTTAAAGCATTTTTAAAATTGTATGATGTACCTGTACTCTTTGTACGTTATGGCAATTATTAACAGCTAAAATTATAATAGCTCCAAGAAAAAAATTACAGAGGTTCAAGTATGACATAAATTCCTAACTTTACATGGAATAAACACACATCCTTAATTCAGACAAAATTAGAATGGACAGTCTGTGTTTTTACCTCATATACCTGCTTAGAAGTTACAGGTATTGGAGAAATAGGACTGTGAATTTTGAGTTCATTTGTCAACAGAACATTCGTTAAGGTGATGAAATAAGTTACAGATGTGTATTCATATATACTTCGTGGTAAAGCATAACATACATCTAAGCACATGTAAAACACGCCCCAGCTTTTGCTATATTTTAGGTCTGATTAGTTCTTACTTGCTGTTCTAACAACTTTCCCCTTTTTCTAACATCAGGAAGCTGGAAAAGATGCAGTATATCCCTGATCATATACTTTAATCTGCCCAAGAATTTGTCAGCTCTTAAGAAAGAACATCAGCATAGCATTTAAGCCACTTTCTTAATTTGGTCAGGAAACCACAAAAGTGATATACAGGTGACCTTCAAATGTCTGACAATATGTCCATATGATTTTCAAAGCAAACTTGCTAGTAACTGTCTTCTAAATAAAAGCCTCATTTTCTTGCTTAGAATTTCACCCCTGTTCACACACTAACTGGAAGCCTGATCTTCAGCCTCCTGGTGGAAGTGTACAGTCAATATTCAGTGTATAAATTTCTATTCAGATATGGCTCAAGAGCTAAACAGAGCATGAGCCACTCAATCCCTTTCTGGAAGACAGTGATCTGCAGAATACAACCACCATATTAGCATGGCTGATAATTTAAAATTGTATAAATTTCTTTCATACTGAAAAGGTAGTTCACAATTTCTAAGACTGAAAGAGGGTAAGGGGAGGGGGGGAAACACTGGAAAATTTTACAGATTTTACAGAATTTTTTCAAAAGTTTGGTAAAAGGAATGCAAAGTTTTAAAGATGTGTTTTTAAGATTTCTAAAACATCTTATACTTTCAGGCAAATAAACTGAAACTTGATGAAATTAGAGGATTATAGTAAAGTCCAATTAGTTATTTTCATATAAAATTAAACATAATTATATAAATCTTTAGAGTTTCAATCACATCAGTGTTTCCTCTGATATATTTGTTTTCACATGTGATTCATAATCATATCCTATATCCATGAATCAGGCATGTAAGCATGACATTGCTGGCATTACTGAATTACTTCTCTCTTCTACACCATCTGATCTCGTACGCATATTATTAACTGTTCCAACCAAGGAATCAAATTTAATCCTCTGTGAGCACCATCTGTAGCATCGTCAGTTCCCTCACAGTTCCTGTAACACGTTGTCAGGATGTATTTATACTTTAAGAGATCATATCAGAATTATACAACTGCAACCTAAGTTAAAAAGACATAGCAGAGCACTTACACTAAATGAAGATTAAAATAAAACATTGGGGCACTTTCAAATGCACAAACTGTTAGGATTCTAGTGTTTGAGTACTGAATTTGTCAGCCTATGTTTGTACTTTGAGAAATGCAAAGGCACCATAGAGTCATTTTATTTAATCAATAACACAGTAATGAAACACCTCCTTTTAGCACCATTCAACATATCAGTAATTTTAAGTATGTATAAATATCAGTTTCTTTAAATAGTCCTATTAGCTTATGTGAAAATTTAGTAGTACAGATTGCTGGCTAGTTAAGGACTCTCCTACTTCCAGAAGCTTATGTGAACTGCTCTGCCGTTAGCACTCCAACTCCAGATTGCATAACTGGCAGTTTTGCTCCTACTAATATGCTGCTAAATATTTTTCTCATGATGAATTTCACCAAGTGATAAACCAGGCTGACAAATCTGCTTATGGTGTCTCAGTTCACCTTGGCTTATTTGATGCAAATTAGATATAAAGAGATATAGATATAAAGACCCAAAAAAACCCAAAACCAAAAAACAACAACCTTTTAAGGAAGAAAAAAATCAAAAACTCAAGAGTCACACATCTTTGGAAATAGCATATCATCATTATGCCCTTGCTCAAACTTAGCACAGATAGGGAGACTTACAATTATCAGAATGTTAGAATAAACCATAGCTACACATATCTTAAATACATCTTGGTTGATAGTGTTCTGGCTAAAGTATTTCTGGACCCCTAAAAACAGTTGCTAATGTTGTAGTTTTCCACTATGTATTCTGTAGCTGTGCAGAGTAAAATAGAAGGCAGTTCTTACACAATGAGCACACATTGAACACATCTCTGTGCACAAAGTTTTGCAATGGAATCACTCAGAATAGAAAAAGAAGAGACTCAGTTCAATTAAATGAGAGCCCCAAAACTTAGAATAAGCCCTGTCATGGTAGAGAGATTTACCTCAGACTGATTCTGTTTAAAAAGAGTTCATACTACAAACACATGGCTCTTCATATCAAAAAGAGCTAGATTGAATTTGCACACAAGTTTGAAGTAGTAGTATTCCACCTCTAGACAAATCTCAAATCATTGCATACAGAGGAAAACCAAAAGGTTCCCGAAAACTCTACACTTGCTTGAACAACACATTGCCAAATACTACTTGTACAGGGTGAGCATATTCAGGATGCAAGGATGAGCCAAGGCAATAATTTCACATATGCTTTAGGACAGAATAAGTCAAAGACTCATGCTAAAAGGATTCCTAATTGTTCATGCCCCCGCTGTTCCTGTCCCTGTACTACCTCCTTCCTTGTACCAACACAAGCACATTTGTGCAATTACGCTGCAGGAAGGATCAGCAAACTGATTCTGCCTGAATTTGTTCTCTTACACATCTGCACAAACACTTGGGAGGCAGCAAAGGTGCAGGGGAGGAGGAAGAAACCCATGCAGAAGCAGAGAGAACTGTACTCTACAGCCAGTGCTGCTGTTAAACCCTGGTCCTGCCGTGCCCCTGTTACAACTGATCTCAGCCAGCAACACGGGAGGTGAGCAATAAACTGCAAAAATGGAATGAATGCAATGGAACAGCGTCTATGCTGCTTGAGTGGAAAACTCCATCTCATTTTTTAGACCCTGGCTTTTGCTACTAGGAGGCACAGGACAAGGCTGTGTCCTAGACAACTTGTTGCAACTACCAACTATCAAATGTTTGTCCAAGTTTTTTTTTTTTCAAGTGGATTTTCTGGCCTATAAAACCTAAAACAGACTTTTGTAACGCTATAGCAGGAGATGAAGTAAGAGCAAACACAAAAAAAACAGCATTTGACAAAAGTTTCTACCACCACTGCCAGCAAGCTCAGAATTTGTCCTTTCTCCAAGACTCTCCCCACGTGCCGAGCGCAGTCACAAGCTCCAGACACTGCCCACTTTGGCAGCAGTCAGCCCACATCATAAACAGCAGGTCTTGAGAGACACCACATCTCTACAAACTTAAACCAGCAAGCTCAAGGTGTCTGCTAAGTGCACGTCTGCCCCAAATACTGCCAGAATTTATGTTGTGACTTCACTCAAGCTCCATTTTTTGAACATATTCCAACACCTTGGCGCCAGAACATGTATTAAGAATTAAATACACAGGACTATAAAAAAAGCAGCATAATAGAATCTGACAAACTATGACACTTGGCTACACAAAGCAAAGTCAGTTTGGGTTTGGGGTTTTTTTATGCTCTCGTTGGGGGCTTTTTAAAATTGTTAATACTGGTAGCATAACACAACAGCTTTCTGGAGAGAACATTCAGAAAGATACTTAGGGAAAGCTCGAAGGAAACAAGAAGAAAGTATAAATATCTTTTATATAATTTAAGACTGTGATAATTAATGTTACAACCAACTGCTGAAGTATATTGGTATAAGATATATTTAAAGGTAACCAACAACATTAAGTGATATATAATCTACTCTTAAGTCCTTGTTTAAGTCCCAGTGTATGGGCATTAAGTGATATATAATCTACTCTAAGTCCTTGTTTAAGTCCCAGTGTATGTTCCTGACATACACTAGGAAAAGTCAAGATGAAATGAAGGGCAGAATGCTTTTTCCAGACCATGACTACTTTTACTTAAGAGAGTCATCACAGGTACTTTGACATACAGACATCTAATTTATTTAGAAGTGAAATTTCAGTGTATATTTTCTTTACATAAGAATTTAAACACGAATATTGACTGCTTCTGTTGCTATTTGCTTTCTGCAACAGACAGAAGTAGGAAAACAGGCACAGAGTCAAACTGCAATAGACAAGTGGTTTCTACTACATTACCTCATCTGAATATATCAAATATCAACACATACAGGCAGTCCATCATTTTAATATCAAAAAGGAAGCGACTTCTCAAAGTTAAAAGAGCCATTTGCCTGTCATTAAACATAAACAAAAATAAACCAGAACCATGAAAGATTAATTCTACTTCAATATATTCAATCAGCACAACTGTTCTAATATTTTCTATACTAATGCAGTATAAGTTAACACATGGAAAAGTTTCTAAAACAAATACAAAAACGCTTTTAACAATGAAAATATTTGTTGAAATTCTCTTTGTAAAATTTCAAGTTCATTTTTACTACCAATGCCAACACAAAACCAGGTGACATTGCCTCTAAAATATTTTTAAACAGTTGACATCATCAAAAAAAGAATTCAAAATGTTTCACACTAGTAGGATATGCTCAGAAAAAAAATTCACTCCTATTCAGAATTTCTCTCTGGAAAAAACATGCCAGAGACAGATCAAAGAACAGCAATATCTGCATGTGTGACAAAGGGGCTATTACTAGGTAAGAACAGAACCCAACTTTGAAAATCATGGTTTTAATAAGTTACTTCAAAGTGGTAGGATGACAAGTTGAAAGCTTAGTACACTATATAGTAAGCAGACAGCTATCTCACAAATATTTCCTCACTTCCTTTACCTGTGACATTACACACAGCCTACACTACTGACCCACTTCCCTACTAGCTTAGCAATTACCAATTAAGTTCTCAATTTGTCCTTCCTTTCCTCTGCTTTCTTCAACTATAATGACTGTGTGTTGTCATTGTCACCCCATCACCACTCCAGCACTGAGAGCTCCAATTCACAAAAACAAATCAAAATGTAATAGCAGTAGTCATCCTTCCTAATGAAATCTTAATTGCATCCTCACCCTATGTTCCCAGGGTGCTCCCAGGAATCACTCTGGTGTGAAGAAGTTGCTGATCCAGCACATTTACATCCCAAACTATTAAGTAAATATCTAATGATAACAGACAGAACAAGGCAAGGCTGAAGAAACCCTTGGAAAATCCTGATCCAGTCCCAAATAGGATCATACAGCTTTTGACACCTGTGCACAGGTTTTACTTCCTTTCCACACCTATATATATTCCTCATGTCAATAGTAAAGAATGTGTGTATTCATACAAATTAACTTCACCTAGGCAATGCCTTTCCAAAATCTGTAAGTTTTTACCATCACATCAATTATAACCAATATGCTGCATATAATGAAGAGAGAAAAATTTCAGCAGAGCTTAAGTATGCTAAGAGAACAGAGTGTCAAGAATTGGTATGTATGCCTGCAGGAGCCCAGAGCTTGAAAATGGGGTAATAACCATGCAGAAGAAAAAATTCATCTCAACTAGAATAGGCATGTTTGTTCAAGAATGAAGTTTTTTTTTAAAGCTATGCTATGTTGTATAAAACTGATTTGCATCTTGTAGTTCTGTAAGAAATAGACAACATTTTGTACACACAACCTTTTAAAGGCAAAAAGATAAAAATCTACTTTGCATGGCCATGTCTAACCCCAAATAAATGATAACCCACATTTTTAAGTGAGATCTATTGCAAAAGTCTATATATTTGTGCCATGGCTAGAGCAAAGAAACTTTCTGACACTGTTAGTTTTCCACAGCTCCAGTATGATTCCACACTTATTTGGTAAAAACACTCACATTCTCTTTCAGTGACTTAAAAATTGAAACATTTGAAATTCTCTAGGGATTAATATATTTTAGAAGTTTTTTACGGCTTTACGACATTTACAAACTTTAAGCCTAAATATTTGGAGATGGATTAGCAATTTATGTATGCAGGAGGAGAAAGAAGAAAAGACAGAGCTGTTTCTAAATGCTTTCAGCATTTTCATAAGCTGAAAAAGTAATTAATGAAAGAAGCGTTACGTAAGTTACTGCACTACAACTGCAATCTTGATCAAAAATAAGATTCAAGATGCTGTTAGCCAAGTTGCAGTCAAGAGCAGGGGGAAGGAGAAGAGAAGGGTGTGGAAATGCTAGAAAAAGAGAAAACAGTTTTATTGATCTACTTATATCAAAGTACCTCACAAAAAAAAACAATATTTTTTTAAAAACCTGATTATTTTCAATCTTAGATAACCTCAAGCTCTACAATTATTTTGACTGGAAAGCTGTAGAAATGATTGCATATATGAAATGCATTAATAAAGAGAAGCAATCAAAACCAAATGAATTGAAGTGAAATTAAGAAGATATGCAAAAATTATGTAACCAACACCCTGAAAGGTACATTCCTATAAGTTCAGTTCTTAAACTGAAGAAAGTTATACCTCAACATGAAAAATATTGTGTGCAGAGCTTTTTTGTGTGTAACTACCCACAGCAGAAGGTGCACAGAAGGTGCAAACCCTGAAGCAAATTCAAGGCTTAAGCAGAACACTAACAAGAACTCATTCCAACCTTTTGTGAACAGCATCAGCTGTTCCCTGGAACTGCACACTGAACTTGGGCAGTATTTAAAGGTAGGTTTTAAGGCAATCAATTAAAACCTTTTCTCAACCCTTGCCAGGAATAGCTTGCCAAGTAAGCAGAATAAAGCTATTAACATTTTCAAGTAACAGTAGTTACTCATGCTCAAGCAGCAAACTAACACGTAGAAATCAATGCAGCAAACACTACTTAAGTTTACTAAATTCACTGGTGTAAACAATTGCAAGTTTCATTGGGCTTTTCAATCTACAGTTTTTGAGAATATAGAAGTCAGTATGTAATGCAAATTACTGGTAATAAAACTTAATCTCTGCACTGAGATAGTCTTTGTTTCCCCCCCCCCCCCAAGAAGTGTAATTATTTCAACACGAGTTTCACCAAACAAACTTAAACACCGGGGCTCTTTAAATTCCATTATTTCACACAAGCTCACATGGTCATTGATTCACTGATCCCTTACAAAGGATTATCTGCTGTAGTAAAACCTGATTAGTAGAATTCTTTTAGCTTGGCAATTAAAATAAATATTACACCACTATTTTTAAGCCATAGACAGGACTGCAAGTGCACTAGAATGAGGTAAAAACTGAGTATATACTATTACAAGTACAGAATACCAAAAACTTACAGAAACTGTCAAGTGGGAAAAAAAAGAAAGAAACCTAACCAAAACCAACAACATAAACACCAACTTTAATAACTGGAAAGTTGAGAGCCAAGTACAAATTTACAAATTACAAGATACCTGCAGAGAAAGTAAAAAAACTCTACTAAAAATGCAATCCTACATTGCTACCAAAGCACTGCCTTGAAAAGAGTCATTCCTTCCACCAACATTTAGATGTGCCTTTCCACAATGTACAGATCAGTGAGGTGACAAATGAAATAACCAGCTCCAGAACATGGATTTTCACACCCTTTTACAGTAAAAGTATTTCCTTTATTCTAAAAACAAGTCATTCCTGTCTACTCCCTATCAAATGCAACATCACAGATACACTAAAACAACCCTGGGCAACAGTTTCATGTTGCGTTTTTCCTTCAAAAAAAGGCTCCAAACCTAAGAGTGCCACCCCAGCTCTGCCTGCACACCGTACATTAGCTGGGTGAATCTGTTTCCGCAGAGCTGCGAATTAGCCTCCCACATGAAGATGTGGCTGATAAAAGCCACACCTCAGAGAAGCTTCAAGCAGAAACAAGGAAATCAGGCCAAATGTATAGCCACATCTGCTGCATCCTGTCTTCCTGTCACCCCTGAGACTGCAAACTTACTCAAAAACCTCTCTCTTCTCCTTAGCATCTTCTCTACTCTGATCAAATCTCCACTTCCCAGCCACCCCCAGGTCCCTTGACCAAGCACCAGACAGCACCAGCTGAAGCTGCAGCCTCTGGAGTGTCATTAACTAATCAGGAAGATAACAAAAAGATGATTTCCAAAGTCAGTCTTGAGATTTTCTGTATGGCTGCAAATATCTAACTCACACATGCCTCAGGCAGGACTTGAAAAGTGAACATAATCACTTTTAGCACATCACTGAGCACCACCAGCCTTGTGGTTTTGCAAGCTCAATTCACAGCCTGGAAAACAGCATGATTTGAGCAAGCTACAGAAAATTTTAATACTTTAACGTCTCACTACTTGTTTATCCCACCTAGAACTTTCCTCCATTGAACCAGATCACTGTATAACAAAATAAAAAAACAACCAGAAAAAAAAAAAAATCAATACTGTAAGCATTTCACTTTCCCTATTTGTTCTTGTTTTCCCAAAAAGCAACAGTGGAATTTGGTTTCTCCATGAAGAAAACGTTTATACATGATTGGTTTGGGGCTTTTTTGGTTGTTTGGGGTTTTGGTTCTATTGTTTGTTGTTTTTTTAAGATACTTTTCTTTCTGTTAGGGAACAAGACAGACAAGAAATGTGTTGGAAAAAAAAGGGAATAAAGAAAATAGTATGCCAATAATTAAATATTCAATTGGAGACAATGTAACTCACTAGAATCTAAGGGACATTACCAAAGGTTTGTGCATAAATATGAACAATATGTAAATAATGTTGCTTCTTAATAGAAGTCACTCCAAAAAAAAGTGGTATCACTCCTCACTTAGTAGGTAACACAAATCAATGTTGCTTCTTACTGGAAGTTAGTCCAAAAAAAGGTGGTATCGCTCCTCACTTAGTAGGTAACACAAATCAAGGCAATTTTGCCTTGTTCGTTTCAGTTTGGATCCACAGGAATGATTGGTCACACAGAACCAAGAGATTCCAGATACAATGCCCTCGTTTCTTTGCTATTTAACATACAGTGTTTACCAAACATGGGAAAATTACACCTCCCTTTAATGCCTTTTTTTGCTCAGTCTACCAGAGTGCTTTGACTTTTCCCTTACCAATACAATAAATATTGCATAAATATGTTCTAGGATTAAAACAGCTACATTCAATTCTGTCTCAAAGATGACGACTTTGTTTCTTGAAGGTAATCTAGTGTTTTACCTGAAGATAAATTCAACAGCCAGTAAATCATACAAAATCCTTTCCTTAAGCTGTTGCACTCAATAGAAGAGATTTTACAAGGTGCAAAGCCAAAGATGACTTTTCAGAGACAGGATACAAACGCAGCAGAGAAATACTGAACACAATGTATGGAGCACATCTTTTGTTCTCAGAGGCTTAGAACCAGGAAGTTTATACCCAAAACAAACACTGAGACTTCCTTTTTTCCTGTCAATGCTGGAGAGCTGCAAGTTCAACTGCAGAAATGACACCGAGCATAACAATCTTCGTCCTTCCTACTGAAATCTGCTGTTGACAAAGGAAAGCATGTGAACAGCAAAGGCCATTCATGACAACCTGCAGAGAAATCCAAGCCTGAGCTGTGGAAAGGGAGACACGGAGGGGCAGAACATCTGACCATTGCTGATCTGCATACTAAGTCACCTGAGGTAATTATACATATTGGAATGCTTTAGAGGGGAATTCCTCACCAGAAAGATTGCTAATTGGTGTTAACTCCATTAAGTTATTTGCTTAATAAGCGGCTATTTAACGTTGCTAAACAGAGAACTGCAGAGGTAATTACACCTTCCTTGATGAAGTACTACTGTGTGCTGTTCTGCTCAGCTCTAAACAGAATGAGCATAATTGAAAAGAAGATCTTCAAATGCAAAAATCATACAATAGAAAACAAAGTAGAGGAAAATATACCAAATAGTGAGAGGTTTTTTTCCCAACTGATAGTATTTTGAAAAGTTCCTAGCTAAGAAACTAAAAAAACTACAAGCTGCCTTTACATGGCATAACACACAGTTGTAACAATGAGTTCTACTGATCATCATGTCCAAGACACCAAATGTTTTTCCAAGTGAGATCTGCATGATGGAACACAAACCCATGTTTATATTAGGGAAGATAAAAATCAAGCAGCCCAGAACAAGTCTTCACACTTCAGGACACAAAGCAACTAGTAAATGTTTTTTTGTTAGGAAAAGTTATAGAGAACTGCTGTGCTGCAACTATGTATTATACTCCTTGCAATTTCCTTTCTCAAGCCCCAGACAGATGGTTATTTCAAAATATTAGATAAGCTATTTATTTCTCTGGTTTTGTAAGGTAATGATGAGGTTCTTAAACAAGTTTTTAACCAGTTACTTCTGGACCAACATGAGGGAGAAGCACACAATAATGTATTTGTGAACAGGATCACTTGTTGTCTGAAAGAGCCATCTCTGGAAAAAACTACAATTCCCTAAAGAATCTCCATGGATTTCTACATGACACCATCACGGATAATGCATATGGCTTCACTCTCTAAAAGCAGAGACCAATGTTTTAGGAAAAGTTGATCCCACAGGAAATAAATGCTCTCCTATTAGGAAGTGAAATTTTAGCAATATGGTTGTAAATCACAGACAACAGTGACAGTTGCATTTCTACAGAGCATCTAAGTTCCCTCTTTTATAAAGCAGTAAAAATATTGCCCAAGACCACTTCGCTCTGAATACAGTACTTTGATAGCCTGTGTAGATCTCTGGCCACATCCAAAATTTTATTCCATTAATTCTTTTCTTAAAATGAGGTAACAGAAGAATGATACATGCATATGATCCTCCTTATCTGTTACCTAACCCTTTGGAAGTAAGGAAGTAGTCATAAGTCAGGCTAAATTACATGCAGAAAAGTGAAAAAAGCCTTTAGGGTTTCTCACGGTATAATTTCAGTACTACTCATTTTTGGACAATCTGTTCTCGTGCATACACTAACAAAACTCTGTCAAACCAAGTTTTTTAAAAAAGTAAACCTACCCTTAAAACAAAGGTGCTTTGTCAGTGAATTAGCTAAGAACTTCCAGTCATGTACAAAAGTATGCAAGAAAGTATGCCATGAGTGGAATAAAGCATACACACTGTAACCTGCCAGGCACCCTCAGAGTGGAAAATTCCAGAATCACCACATTTCTCATATAAAAATAAACCACATAATTAAAGACCTTTCTTAATTTAGCATTTCTGTTTTGCTTTATAATTGTTCCTTATACACTTATAAAATTTATACAGCTAAAAGAAACGTTATTTACTTACATGAACAAACACAGCAAAAGAGTGAGACACAAAGAATAATCTTAAGCAACATTTCCCAGCCTCCCAACTTGTTTACTGCTGGAAACTGTATAAAGCCTACACAAAACAAATATGTCACCACTGCTATCCTAAACACTTGTATGTTTAAATGCTGTTAATGCCAAGGGATTTTTTCCTAGACAAATGCAGCATTTTTACAATGGATTGTGCAGCATGGACAATCCAGGCTAACCTCCGTTCACAGACCCTTCCCCAACCCATCCCTCATTCCACTGGCAACTTTTACTTAGTTTCTCCATCTGTGTTCAGTGAGTATCCATCTTCCATTGAACATCCATAAGGCCAAACTGGCAACCTCTCCTTAGTTACTCTCTTCTTTCTACTATCTGGTTGGGCAACAGTGACTGCTGGTTGGGACATTAAACATTACATCAAGCAGGTACATGAACAGAATAAAAGAGCTAACTCTGACATAAATTTTGCTGAAAGTTGACTATGCTACTTTTAATTATGCAATATTTCATATTCATGTAATAGTCAGTTATTTACTAGCATCACCATACACAAATAAGGTCCCAGTTCTGAGAAGATATTAACACTAAGATATATAAAGGTCTTTTTGCATATATAAAGTGTGTTAAGAGTGAACACAAAAATAATTTCCAACATTAAGTGTTGGGTCAATCATGAACTCTGACTGCAACAATACAGGGATCATTAATTGGGCAGAAAACACAAAATGTCAAAATAAATTCAGACAGTAATAAGGCCTTAATTAATCTAAATGGCTTTGCATCATATTTATTAAGAACAAACTCCAGACTTCTCAAGTACTCACCCTCACATCATTTACCCCCTATCTGAGCTGAACCATACAAAAGCAAAAGCTGCACAGTTATCTACTTCTGCATTTTTTTTAACATTGCTTAGCAAGTTTCACTGCACATTCGACTGAGGAGGTCAAATAACAGGTGTGACCAAAAGTGAAGGTAAAATTGGACAGGTATCCAAAGCCAGAGTTTTGCCCAAGGAAAAAGACATCAATTAAAAAAATTACATGACAATTATAATTATAGACTAGAAAAATCAGTACTCTTAAATACATTATTTAGTTATTAAAAGATTTGCATACAAAGAATTACCCTGCAGTTTTATAGAAGCCTTAATTACATGAAACACAGTCAGCTCACTCAGACATACAGTGGATAACTTAAGCATAAATGTTCATTTATTACAATTTGCATTAGTCAGAGATAACAGGGAAGAGTTCTCTGCAGATTCCAATGTTAGTCCAAAAAGGGAACAAACACTCAGGAGAATCCTATCAGATATTCCCAACAAGTACTAAAAGATCCTCAAACACAGGACAACTGTAGCCTCCTAACAAACTGCAGATTATGTGTCACCAAAAATTCTAAAAGATTCTGAGTTCTGTCTCCCTGATATCTTCCAAAGACAAGTCTATGCCATCAGAAAAAAAAAGACATTGCCTACAACTCCTGGGATATGGTAGCTTAAAAGGCAGAGTAGGCAGCCCAGTATTCTGCTTGTGACTAAACCAATCACAGTTGCATGATACTGAACAATTGTGGGCGAGGATATCACCATTTCTAATTTAACACAACATTCTGCTATGAAGTACAAAGTGTTACTTGAAGTTCCCAGATGCAATTAATGCAGAGGTGGAATTGTTCTTTCCTTTTTTCCATAGCTGTGCTTCAGCCTTATCTACAGATCTAAAATATTTCTGTCAAGAGTTTTCAGAACCACATTAGCTGATGGCAGACTACTCCTTATGAACAGAGGCAGAAAGGTCTAAAAACAGCTGAGCATCTTATAGCCATAGACAAAACAAAACAAAAAAAAAAAACCAAAAAAAAAAATCAGCAGAGCAGGGAAATGCCTTCGGGGAACTACATGGCATTTTCAGTTATGTACTGTTGCATCCAGCATTTTACAAGACCCACACAGTTCCTGCATCAAAAGTTTAGCAATAGAGAAAGGCTGTATTTAGCTTTGCAGTATTCCTCTTCCACGCTTAAACTGGAGCAAAAAACAAGTGGTAAAGCAAATGAGGTGAAAAGGCCTGTTAAGGAGGGTTGGAGTACACAATCAGGACATACAAAACATGCACAGAATTTGCTGGAGTGAAGGAGGCGACACAAAACAAATGCAACAGAAGACATTTTAAAGAAATTTTACCAAATACATTAGGAAACATTACATCCTAATAAGGTTTCTTACAGTACAACCCAACCATTCAGATGAAGCCTGTAATACAGTTCAAAAGCTGAAGTGAATTCAAGGATCAATCATCATCTCTAGTAAATAAAACCATCTACTCAGAAGTCTTAAACCTCCTGAAAGCAATAAATCATTGCTAACCAGCCTATCAAAGAGGGGGAGAAGGAGTTAACACCACCTCCCTTTCCCTGAGTAACATTAATTATAGCTTCCCAGGTAGTGTTACTGATTGGCTGAAACCTAATCCTGCAACATTTTAAAGCTAAATCACAAAGAAAACAAAACTTGAGTGCACTTAAGAAGAACTGAACTGTCGATAACGAATTAATATCCAACCTGAGCAGTAATTATTCACTCTGCAGCATTCAAAAAAACTTATAGACCTTAAAGAAATATGGCAAAAATACCTGATTCAAAAAGTGTTGAAGTTTACATGTAAACTTCAACAGGTCAGAGGATCTTTCAACAGCATAAGGCACTGCTTCAAGAAGAGTTCTCATACAAAGACAGCAGAGCAGCATTTTTTACCCTGTATGTGAAATAAGTGTCTTCTTCACACTCAACAGAAATCTAACTGACACAGTGAGCAGAATTAGTGGCAAGAACCACATGTCCAAACAGGGCTTTCTACCTCATGGCAAAACAAGTTGACTGTTCTAGAAGGGAGCCCAGATGCTGACACTTCAAGAGATGTGAAATGAATCCCACCCTTGAAGCTTCTGATCAAGTAACACCACGGGTATGCACTTCAACACCTCTGGGCTCTAGGAACACAACAATGATAAACAACAAATTAAAGCAAGATGAATAGGTGAAGCAGGAAACTGCATAGCAATTGCTACCCAAGTATGCTTTTCCAACCACATCTTGAAGTTTGCATAGGTTGAAACACCAGCTGCCAAATGATGCTGCTGTCTCAAAGTCCAGCATAACAACAACAGCCTTGCCACGAGCAACAGCCACCCAGAAAAACCAAGGAGAAGGAAACAGGCTCACTGTGAATATATCCAGTGTGGGCAGCAACAGCTGCTGTGGGGGCTGCTTGCTTCCCTCTGCTCCAGGCCCTGTACCCCACCAGGAACCACCACACATGCTGCACCCAGCACTGAGGCCAACAGCAAAGCTTTCTGCCTGCCAAATGCAAACCATTATTTCCCTATTTCCTCTGAAACTGAAATTGTTGCAAACAACAACAGGACAAGTGGATGATGCCATGTTAAAAAAAATAAAATATCATTTCTGAGAGTAGAATTATTTAACACATATCTTCATATATCTAAGTACACTCGTCTTTAAAAAGTTTTAGGTTAGGAATTAAATAATTGAAGTTGCTTTCATTACAATTACTAAACAGAAAATTACAATCAGTAAAATCAAGGGATGTTGCCTATTTCACAAACCAACTAACTCTAACTTGCACTTTGAAGTATTCTCTGGGTAACAGCAGTTCGGGATAGAAATATTTTGAAACTTGCTTTGTCTTTGGCCTAAGTGAGAAATCTGAGACTATCAGGTGAGGCTATTTCATAAAACACGTGAACATGTCAGAGCCAACAGCTCATTATTTGTGCAAATATTACAGGTCACTTAGAACACTTGGACAAGATGCACAGGAAAAGTACACCACTTACAACTGCAATACTCTGAGAATTACATTCCTAGTGTTGCCACCTGCACTTGATACCAGTATGAACATCATAATTCACCCTTTACCACATCTCTAACTTAGGCTTACTTCACATACTAACACTTAGAAAATATTCAAGAGCTATGCTCCTCACTAGGTATCCAACAACTCCAGGGTAAAACACTTCAGAGAAATGCCTTATGTGCTTTACCTCCACACAATACAGAATGGTCTATAGCTGAGTTTAGGATCTTAAATTCACTACCTATCAAACGAAAGGAGCTCTTTGAAATACCCAAACAGTTGCCACAAATGGCAACCTCTATGTGGATCCCAGCACAAGAGCTGTTGTTTTCCATAGCAGTTTACAGCTGATGTTTTCAATTCTTATCTGTGTGCAGAAAGCACCAAAGAGCTTCATATTTAAGTCCATCTTCTTCAAAATTCTGAATGCAAAGCTTGCCAAGTGAAGCATAATGGTTGCTCTGTCTCGACAAGGAAACACATGCCCCTTCCCAGGTTCTAACCAGCCTCTTACTATACTCCCAATAAACATACTAGAATTAAGCTTGCCCTGTATGATCATTGAAAACACAGCGCAGATCTGGAAAAGCAAACTCAATTTTCACTCTTTCGACACCATACTTCTCTTAATTTTAATGTGCAACACGTCCTTGTTACCCGCAGAGTCTTTCACTTCCACTTTCGTTTTAATTGTGTACACCAAATAAATTTTGAAAAAGGCAAACTGAACTAGCTAGACACATTCATGAAACATCCCTGCAACTGGTTTTCAGAGCAGAATCCAAGGCAAGACCACATAGTTTCAGTTCAAGTATTCATAATCACATGAAAAGCAGTGAAACAATTATTTTCATTCCAATAAGCCTCAGAAACCTTTTTAGGGAGTGTGGGGGAGAGGGGGAAAGAGAAAAGAGATACAAGAGGCCACAAAGTCTGAAATGTTACTTATTTTTCTCACCATCCTGCAAATAAGAGTGGCCTGGTAGGAACTACAGAGTAAGTGTCCAATTTCCAAAGCAATTTGGATTGAAAGATCTTCAAAAATATGTTGGTCAGTCTTCAAAACTGTCACACTACTACCTAAAACACTACAGCTGCCTAAGATCTCCTCTTCTCCCACAGGAAGATCTGAAGGTAAAAGACCAGACCTGTGTCCTCATCACAGATTGCAAGGCACCACATTTAGTCTTTCAGCTTGTTAACACTATTACAGTGTTCTGAAAACTCAGTATATTCAGTTGGGATGCTTAAGTCCTCTGGCTAAAGCCTTCCCAAATGCTTCACAGACCCCAAAAATACAGCATCAAAACAAGGAGTGACCAGAATTAAAGAAGCACTTATTAAAACATTTGTACTAAAATGCAAAAAAATTCCATTTGAATGAATATTCAACTATCATATTCATATTTAAAGAATATATGCAATAATTTGGGTAACGAGACAATGGCTGTCTTGTTCTTTGGCTTCTGTAAGTATGTTAATCTGCTGCTGACAACAATTCGGGCATAGGAAACGAAGTGTGATTTTAAAAAAAAAAAAGCCCAAAAAAGTAATTGTAATTTTACTAACTGCTGGCACAAAAGGAATTTCAGTCGTAAGAGACTGCAAACTAATACAAACCAGCAAAAACACAGTTCAATAAAAACAATTTTCAAAGTGAGTCAGTGCCAGCAAAAATTTTGCCAGTCCTCAAACTGCAAACACCCACTTAGTTACACCTCAAAAAAAACTTACCACATAAATTATGATGCATTTTACCACAACATTATGACATTCTCCTTTAAGCATTTTACTTATTTCTACTTTAGCAGTCACTTCAAACATTAGCACAAAACCAAAAATGAAATGCTCATGGCGACAGCAAGTATTTTGTCAAACTATCTTGTCTCAAACAACACAACCATACCTTGCAGTTTCACAGAAGACTAGCAAAAACATATGAATTGGCCACACTGACTCAAAGCTGTTCATCTAGTTCAACCTTGCACAGCAACAGCAGCAAATGGTGATGGCAAAAACATTTTTCCCCAAAAGGACATATTTTTCTTTTGCAAAACAGTCCACCACTCTAGCTCAATTCTGCCTGCTCACACAGGTCTCCCCCTTCTCCAGGAAAATGGAAATCTGGGGGTGGGACAATATGCTTATTTTTAAACATTCTCCTGATTTTCAGGTAAAAACTCCAGGCCTCATTGCATGAAAATAAGTACCACTCTTCCTACAGCTGCTGCCTTCATAAATACTCATGATCTCAAAGAGTAAGAAAATTATTACATCCTCTCTATCACCTCCTAAGACCCAAAACCCATCTGGCTGCCACTGTGCTTTTCCATCCCTCCCTCTCCTTGCTTCCAGCCCAGTGTTCATTCAACCTTTGCTTAGCTCATTTCAGCATATTATTCCATCAGAAAATGAACCCAACAACTAAACTGAAATAGCTCAGCACAGCATGAGGAAGAGGACAAGCTGGCAGCCTAAACCACAGTTGCCAAGATATATTAGCTTTAGCTTCTGGAAAACTATGGCCACAGGGCAGGTCTTTTAACACCAAGAAGCCTTACTTTCCTTTTTTACACAAAAACATATAGATAAAAGCACTGGCAAGCTTTATTCAAACATTTTCTAGTTTTACATATCCTTTCAAGTGACAATTACTAGGATTCTGTCTCCCTGTCTTCAGAACTTGTAGCATTTCTTCCTGACCACCAACCAGGCTTTTTCCTGAACGATCCATTATTACTCCCAAAAATATCTCAAGTATAACAGCTAATCAGAGATCCAATTAATCAGGTAAATCCAGTCTGAGTATATACTTAATGGTATGGAAATACTGATTAACATAAGCTCCTTCCTCTTTTTGCTCCCTGCCTCACTTTTTTTTTTTTGCACTTCAACACTACCATCTCATCACCCTGTTACATGAAATACCAGAAATACCTCTCCAAGCTACAGCAGTTTTCCTTGAGTTCCCTTCATCATCAAACTTCCACTCCCTTCTAATGCTCCATTTGTAACTGTACTGTGAAGATGTAACCTTTCTCTTCCCATCATACCTGTGACTGCTCATCGCTCTTTTGTAAGGAAACAATTCTGGGAACCTGATCACAGCCCAGAGCTTCCATTTTGTTGGAATAAGGAAGTCTTACCACTCATAAACATCGAGAGAAATTAGGGCCTTGACTACTGTTCGTAGGATGCTATAAACAGACATGAGGCAACATAAAACAAGTTTCCGAGTGCTTTTGATACAAAAGGGGAACAAACCACAGATGCCTGGTTTCTTAGGAATCCTGTTTACTTCACAGAGGAAACAAACCAGTTTTACTTGGATTCTTTTATAACAGTGTTTAAAAGTCATCAGTCATCAATTTAGAGTTCAGATAGGTGGTTTTATTCTTTCAGAAATCTACAGCTGAATCAGAATGGGACATGCCCTTATTATCCTGCGTTAATTAAAACACACTTAATCAGTTTTACTTTTTAGAAACGGTTATGCCAGACAAGCAATTTTAGTTTTGAGACATGAACTCTTACAATAAATCAACAGGCAGAAAACCAAATTAATGCCCAAAACAAAGGTTTCATTCCAAATGGTGGATTTCTCTATAAACCGAAGTTACTATCATCTGCAACACTTGATTTCTTTAAAAAGCCCTACTAAAATCTTGGCTCTACTGCCAATCTGAAAGACTGTCCCTGTAAATGTTACAGAGAGTTGAAGTATTTCCTTATCTATTTTGGATGTCATTTTTCAGCAATACGGTTGGTAACATCTGTGTAAAATGTTGCTTTTGGTCTGTACCAAAGTCTCTCTTGCCTTTCTCAGTCACTCACTCTTCACTTGGCATGTGTGGGCTTCCACTAAAATGGCTAATAATACCTTCCTCCAACACTCCTATCTTCTCACAGGTGCCATTGTGCTGTTGTGCACTGAACCGAAGCAAGGACCTGATCCCGATGACAACCAAAATTAGGAGCAACTTTCAGCTCAATCAACTACCTCAGACTAGTCCAGCTCTAGCCATAAGTGAGCAGCCAGAACACAGAATAGGCAGAGAGGGACAGAAAGCAAGAAGCACAAAGGAGTAGCACCCCTTTCTGCAGGAACAGCCTACTCCAAAGTCAGGTTAAATCAGCAACAAAGCAACATCCTTGAAAGGCTGCAGAGCTACAGGTCTCATACCACTGCCTGCAACACAATGAGAGTAAGACCAATTATCAGGAGTGAAGTTTCACAAGACCAAAACCAAAATGTTACTTTATTTAGAATGAAACCCCAGTGAACACAATATATAGGTTCATACACTGAAGTCAATGGAACCCGTTTCATTGGTTCTTATTTGTACTTTAGACTGACATATTACTTCACTGTTTCCAAAGTAACTACAATACTCTCCATGGCACTGATAGTTTCAGTAAATATATTCAGAGAACATGAACCAGGTATGAAAAAGAGATTGAAGCAGCCATGTTCCAAAAAAGTACTGGCAAAGTTAAGCCTTTAAAATAAAAAGTAAAAATATACCCCGAGAAAGACAGAGCTGTCTTGATGCATTTCATTTGCAATTGAAAACCACAAGTAGGAAAGGATGTATTTTCCCTTCTTGACACATGATATAAATTTTGAAACTACATGATATAATACAGTCTAATTTTCATATTTAGTAAAACAGTATACAGTACTTGGCAGTATAAAAAACAATTTTCTTTTAAATTCAAAACAACTTTTAATAGCTTAGGAAATACTTTAGGAAAATAACTGAAGCCAACGGTATTTTTCACATAGGGATACAATGCTATGGCAAGAAGTTACCTTGCAACACTCTATATATAGCAATCTAGAATTAAAACTACAGTAGAAGGAAGTCTCCTGCTCAGAATAACTACCTTTCATATTTGTTTCAAAACCATCACGGAACACATCATTCGGGTGGGGTTTTATTTGTTAACAGTGTAAGAGTTCTTGTTTGTTGTTCTTCAAATAAAAACACTGTGTAGCAGTTCAAAAATAAGAAAAACCAATCAGGCTTGTCATTTCCAGACTACTAGAGGGGAACAACACAAGATATTTGCACTAGATGTAGCCATATAAACAGAAAATCCACCTGCTTATGGCATCTAGTGAGGGTAGGAAAGAGGAATGTATTTCAAATAAAAGGCTGTGGTTGAGACAAAAAAAAAATTCAGCAGATTGACAAAAGTTATTAGTCAAAGTTGATAACTTCTTAACAAAGCTCACTGAACATATTTCTACAGGTAAACAGAGAAAATCTCAAAAAAAAAAAAAGGGCACTTATTGAGCTATTCACTCATTCATCAAATGCTACACATGGGGGGAAAAACAACAAACAAACAAGAAACATTCAGGAGTTGTTGTTGACCAATCTCCATAGGAGCCAAGAGGATTTATTTACTATTAGGGATTTTCGCATTTGTGTGAAAAATTCCTTTCTAAATAACATGCTTAACTTTCAGAAAACTGAATTCTAAGTAATTCAGTTCACAGAGTCACTGGTTGGAACTGAGAAACACTGTTCCTTTATCTGTGTAACATTCCTACACATGCTTAGGAATTGCATAAAATTAACCCCTTCCTTTTTTTCTAAACAACAAAGTAAGAAAGAGCACTCATACCACACCTTCATGTATAGGAAGTTTCCTCTTTTAAGGTGAAACGACAGAGCCTAGAAAGCCAAAATACCTTCACCAAATTTTTATTCAACAAAACCTTGCTTAAAGTAATACAACAAGGCTTGTTTGCTTTTAAACACAGCTTTAAATAGGTTCAGAGAAACTACTGTTTATTTCTTGCCTCAGTTTAGAAGCTGAGCACACAACAATTTCTTACAAATGAACAATAACCACAGAAACACTGCACACACAAAAAAATCAGGCATTAAAATTTTAACAGGAGCCAGTACCAGAGGGCTGGGCTGCTGACAGTTTTTAAATGCTCCATGATGCAGAAGAAAAGGTAGGAAACAAAGTGCTGCCTAGAGGAAAAGGTTCAAAGCTATCTTTGCATCCCTATAAATTCTGAGGTACTGCAAAAGTTAGAGCTTCACACAATCCAAGGAGCCTCAACAACCATTCCAATTTACTCAAGCTTCTGTGGTGCTGCTTGTGGTTTGCAACACAAGCTGCAGTAAGTCAGTCACGGGTTCCCTTCCCACCTCTGCCCCCAGGAATCCCTGGAGAAGCAAGATTCACCTGCAGCAGCATAACACTGTCTGCACAGAGAGGACATTTTCTCCTGACATACTTAAAAAACTTTGCAAGAGACCACGGGAGTGAGATTTAAAAGGTCAGTGGTTCTTACCTATTAATTCAAACTCGGTTGACCCTAATGAGTCAACAGTTCTGTTCTGAGTGTTGTGAGCTCAAATTCTTAACTGTGCTGACAAGCACATTATCCTCAATTTTCAAGAGAGATTTTAGTTAAAACTCTACGGTACTTCTATTATGAAGACTTAAAGATTCCTCTACCAGGTCTCTGAAAAATGCCATGCTTTTTGGATTTGAAGGAAAAAGGGCCAAGATCCAGAAGAAAAGGGCAGGGGGAAGAAAGCTATCATAAATAAACTCTCTTCAGTTAAGTTTTTAGTGCTCAGAGAAGTCAAGCAAACAAATGCAAATTTTACAGTACCCAGACAATAACCACATTCTGTTTATGCTGATTCTAAGTTTTAACAACGCATTATCATTTTATTCACCCTTCCCCTTTCAGATATGCAAAGACAGTTTCCATAGTAACAGGAGAGACTTAGTAGTAACCAAAGGCAGAATAACTCTAACTTATGTAATAACTTGAAGCTCACCTTGGTTTGTAAAATGTCTATGTGCTTGTTTTAGGATAACAAATGTAGTGGTTATTTATTCTTAACATATACCCTATGTGGTCAAGATAAACATCTCAAGTTCCTGTATTTTAAAAAGGTAATTTCATAGACAGGATGTAACAGACTAATCCCAAATGAAGTCTCCTCATACATCAGGATTTTTGTACTAAATTACACAACTCTTATGTAAAAGAAAACACTTTTTTACTTCTGAGGAACCTTTGACAATGCTTCAAATTAAAAAAAAAAAACAGTAATTTTCCTAGTTTTCCCACATCACAGCTCTTTGCTATATGTTCCTCTCCCTCAATGCCAATTGAAAACAGATATTAAATACATGTTGCAGAACATAAGCTAAAAACGTTACTTCATAAAAACTTTAAAAAAACCCAACAGTTTCAGGTGTTTTTCACAGTGATAGTATCATCATGGGAAATCTTATCAAGATCAACTGCTCCTGTCACTGAGTACAGTCCTCCCTTGACAAATATATGGCAGCTCAACCTAGTTATGATAGATCAGCATCCCTGAAGTTAGGTAGAAGAAAATGAGTCACGCCAAGTTGCGTAGGATCAGCTAGCCAGAATCTGGTAGGAGGTCCTCAGAGAAGCAGAGCTGCCTTCAAAAAGCTTATAGCTGAAAGGGCAGCACAAAAACCTGCTGGAGGAGGGATGACAGATTCAAAACATTTTAGGGAGAGACACTGAGAGGCTTTAAGGCAGGGTCTGCTACAGACTACCACTGTAAGACAACACAATATCAGCAAAATAACCTGGCTAAATCACAACACTAAGACCAGGGAATTCTTAAGAAGAGGTGAAGTTGATGGTCAAGGTAAAAAGCTCATCGGACACCAGAAGGTGCTGAACGCACTAGCAGAAGCACTGAAGTGTTACAACCAAAACACTTGAAGGCTGTAAGGGAAAAGCACTCAGCTACGGGCAAGGAAGTTACAAGTGCCCCATATCTTATCTCTGAGTGGGAGTGCAATGCCACTCAGCTACATAAAGGCCAAGATTTTTCCTGGTTAATTCGGTTTTAATATTTGTTTCAAAAACCTCTACAAATCCATCCATCCACAGCTTTTTCAGCTACATCTCAGTTATGACACCTCAGCTGCTGAGTGATCTATCAAAACCCAGATCTCTCCTGAATTTCTTCTGTTCTTTATCACTAAAAATAAAGACCATGCTAAGAAATTAAAAACTTAATTAAAATGAGAAATTAATTAGGTTTCAGAGACAGATGACTACACTGAGGTGCTATCAAAAAGTAAATGATAGCTTGAAGTCAACATCCTTTAAAGGAGACAGGGGTTGAGATTTCTGTCTTCCCAACCCAAATGGAGTTTAACCAGAGATAAACAAATATAAGCAATGGAATAAAAACAAAAGCAAAAACAAAATAAAACAAAATAAAACAAAAAAACCCCAAACAACACCCCAAGCAAAAAAGAAAATAAAACCTGCTATGCTCAGTTTTCATCACTAGAGAAATCTACCAGAGAAATCTACTAGCATGGCTAGTAGATTTTCCCCAGTAAAGCAGTTTACTAGTGCTAGTAAAACACTGATTTTCCCTGGTAAAGCACTTTACCAGAGAAGTCTCATAGCTCACAACCTTTTAGGACCAGTGCATGCCAAAATAAATATGCAAAATCGTTTTGCTACATGACCAAATTCACTGTCCTCTTTGCATTAGTCCACCACACATGAAGTATGACACACAACTACGAACTTCCAAATGCATTATTCAAGCCCCAAAAGGTCTCTGTGGCAGTTTCACAGTCACCTTAGTGACACAATTCTATGGACAGCTCTGTTCAGACCATCACTTGGTGCCATCATAGGAGGGAGATCATCTTTGTTCCCCTCTGTTGACCCCACACGCATTGTCCCATCCTCCCTCTTCTTTGCACTGGTGCTAGTGCTTACAGAAAGTCAGGAAACAGTCTGATAAGAAACCCATTCGGTTTTTTCCTTTTGCCTGTGTTTCTTTTCACATTCCTGCAGGCTAAAGCTACAGACAGTGCTCATCACAAGAGCAAGCAGGGTACAGAGCAGAAAAGGAGCATGAACTCCTTCCCTCCTTGTGAGCTTGAAGTGGTGGGGTAAGAGTGCCTACTCCTACTAGCTCTCTTGTGTTAACAATATTGCTTGCATGGCCAGCTGGGGCCAACTCCAAAGAAAAAAGCCACACTTCACCAGCCACCCACACTAGAACAGCTTAAACCAATTGTGAAGTTGCAGCTAAAAGCGCATTTTAAAGAAACCTTTGCAACTCAAATGCCAAAGTCTGATTAATTTGAAGAGCTCAGGGTGTAAAGTTTGGCTAAGTTCCAAAACAGAAACTCAATTAAAAGAAAAATCTTTGTATTACTTTACGGAAAAGGTTACATTATGTTGGCCATTGTTTCTTCAGTAAATACAACGTAGCACCGTAGCTAAAGTTGGTCTAGCTCAGTATTATAAGACATAATTGGAGAGAAATTTATTAGCCAAATACAGATCAAGGTACTCTGTCTCACCTCAAAGGCAGCCAAATTACTCCATGATCATGGATTAAATTGAAACAAGGAAAGAATCCACAATTATCCAGAATTACAAAGCAACTTAGAAGGCAATGAATAAACTGCATGTGAAAACCCAATGTTGTCTTCAGGCTCCGAACACAAGTTCCCCTAAAACTTTCTACCAAATTAAGTAGTGAACAAGCACAGCCAGAATGAATAGAAAACAGCCTCATGGTGTTCCACCCAGTAGAGACAGTTTTCTTGCTCCAATTTTCATAACCATGACTAAATACCTTCAAGCAGAGTGTCAGATGTTACATATTCAGCTGTCATTTAAAAATACTGTTAAAAAAGCCATATATTCACAGGCAAGACAACAGTAATTGTAATCTACATAAAAATGAAGTAAATCCCTGAGTATCTGATGAAATATGGCAGAAACAGAATCTTAGGCACTTTTCTAGTCCCAAAATTCATCATAAATCCCTTTTCTGTCAATTGTCTAAACTGTCTTTGAGAGTCTCTAACCCAATAAAAACCTCTAATAATGGGAGCCTGTTTAACAATCTACATAATTTGACTGTTATAAGTAAAAACTTTCCAGCCTATATTTAACCTAAATCTCACCCACTAAAATTTACTTCCTCTTAACCTATACCCAAACCACAGAAAAAAAAAATTTAAAAAATTTGCTTCTGTGAACTATTTCTTATATACATTCCTAACTCACAGCCTTTTCCACTTCCCAAACAGAGCAATATTTTGATGACAATAAAAAAAAAAATTAAAATTAGTCATGGGTTCTGAGTGTCTCGATCCACATTGTTATTTTGGACTGTTTAATACTCAAGACTAGACACAAAAGTGCAATCAAGAAGAAAAAGTAAAAGCCTTCTGTAATTTAAACTGGATCTACACACCCAAGGATAATATGCACTTTTGCCAGCTGCATGTTGCTCATTCAGACCAGTTTGTGACTAGGAATCCTGAATTATATCCTACAGTTTTGCTTCCCAAACACCTCTATTTGAGCATCCAACAGCCTCTTCCTATCACAGCATTTTATACTCAACAGCTTTTTATCCTCTGGATTGTACTTCTCAAACCTGTCAAAACGACTGAATTAAAAGTTTATTCTATTTTTCTCCAGACAAGTTTTGGCCTTCCTCCAGACAAGTGTCCCTCCTAACTCGAAGGCACAACTGTGAGTTTTATCTTTTAAGAAAATGACAGATAATATAACTAAAACCACCCCCTTGAACAAGTCATTTGTTTTTCTCCCAACCTTCAAGAATTCTGCCAGTTTTGCAAAAAAGTAACTTAAAACTATTTGGAGGTTAGTTACCAGATAGGCAAACAACTTACATGACCAACTGAAACGCCGTATTTATCAACCAGATGAAGATGGAACTATGTTGAAACCTTCTCAAGTTTAAAACTCATTCTAAAATGGCTTTTAACCACATGTATTTTCCAGACCAAACTGTCACATTTGTAGCACAATAAATCCACTTATAATGTTAGATTTCTCAAATAAACCTATTTCTACACCAGCTTCACTATTGGGAGGCAGAGTGAACAGCTGATAAGCATCTCAGTACTTTTACAGTCCATCAAATCTTTTAAAAAATTACATTTTTCCATACAGACTGACACATCAAAATTGATTAAGCAAGAAATGTAGACAGCATCAGCACTATACATAGTAAGAACCCTTTAATATCACCTACAACCAGAATAATTACAGCCAAAAAAAAAATAAAAAAAGAGAAAAAAAGAGCAAGCTGTTCCGATACAGCATTTTCACAGCACCCTTGGGAGGTGTGACTGCTGCTTCACGGACTGCGGATGTTCCAACTTCCTTAGCTCAAACAGCAAGGCAACAGATGGGACAATTCGGATGTCAGAATGTCATGTCCTCAAACAAGACAGCTAGATCACGTAGCCCTGCACCTCCATCCCATAGTTATTTCAGGAATGCTGCTGAAGTTTCATTAATTATAATTAAAATTCACATTTTGAACGTGTTAGGCTGAGCAGAAACCCATGCATGTGTCATCTGCTGAAGTTCAGTAATTTTAGTTCAGGGCATCAATACTATTCCCAACAAGATCAGAAGTTGGTCTTTTTTCCCCCAGTACTTTGATTCAGAAGGGGTTTAGGTTTTTCTTCTTTCTTCCACCTTCCATGCCTCTCCTTCCAATTAGGAAGCACTTTGAAAAGCACATTATGAGACACGACAAACTTTTAAACGTTTCAAAGAATTCCCATTCTCCTAAGCAAGCAGCCTAAAGACCATAAAGCTTCCTATTGTTCATTACAAGATAGATTCAGAACGCGCATAAACCATTCAGTGCCATCAGAGCCTAACAGAATGAGATTATCTTCAACATTTCAGCGCAACCGCTGGTTTTAATCGCAGGCATTACCGTTTGCCCTAGCAGCATGAACTATTCCCTTTTCTTTAAAAGGCTGGAATGCTTTCCACACTTTCCCGGCGAACTAAACCCCCCCGAGGGCAGGGACGGAACACCTTAGCAGCGCGGAGCTGCCGGGCGGCGGCGCAGCCAGGGATACCGAGGGTATCCCTGTGTTTTCTGTCTATTTATCTCAGCCAGGGATACAGCGGGTTTCCCTGTGTTTTTTACCTATTTATCGCACCCGGGAGTACAGAGAGCATCCCTGTGATACAGATAAAAAACACAGGGGTACACCGAGTATCCCTGTGTTTTTTACCTATTTATCGCAGCCAGGAGTACAGAGGGTACCTCTGTGGTTTTTACCTATTTATCGCAGCCGGGAGTACAGAGCGTATCCCTGTGATACAGATAAAAAACACAGAGGTACAGCAGGTATCCGTGTGGTTTTGATTTGTTTATCGCAGTCAGGGGTACAGTAGGTTTCCCTATGTTTTTACCTATTTATCGCAGCCAGGGGTACAGAGGGTTTCCCTGTGGTTTTCGCCTATTTATCGCAGCCAGCGATGCAGCGGGTTTCCCTGTGGTTTTTGCCTATTTATCGCAGCCAGTGATACCGAGTATATCCCTGTGTTAAACGCAGCCAGGGACACAGGGGCTGTACCCTCTGTACCCACAGGCGGGTTTCCCTGTGGTTTTTATCCGTTTCTCGCAGCCGCGGCGCGATGCGGCGAGCCCCGAGGGGCAGCCG
>NW_008692141.1:0-1601 GCF_000695815.1 Acanthisitta chloris
CACAGCCCAGCGTCCCTCCCCGCGGGGGCTGCTGTGCCGCGGAGGGAGCGGGACGGGTGATCGAGAGGGTCCCAGCCAGGGCGTTCGAGGGGATGCATGTCTGCCTCCGGAGCTGCCTTTGCTTAGCTCTGCCCGGAGGATGGGGGTGTCCCAGTCCCGGCAGAAACAGCCCTATGCGGAGCGCCCCGAAGCAGAAGGGAGAGGATCCCCCGTCCTGGGGGTCTGACACGAGGTGCGGAGTGGCTCAGCCTCCGAGGTGGAAGTTCTTGACACCGGGAAGCGGCGAGGCCCCAAAAGAGCGACCGGATTTTCACCGAGTGCCACATCCTGCATTATTGAACAAGACACGCTGCAGTAAAACACATAAGTAGACAAACAGAGAGAATCCATTTAGAAGTTAATACAGTCTAACTCGCTCGCAAGTACACAGTGGGGAAAGACAATTTAATTTCCCCTCAAATCCATCCGAAGATTTTTACGTTTAGATGGCATAAAAGGCTTCTTTAAAATAGGAGATGGGGAAACCTATCGAACCACTTGCCATTGGCTTGTATTCTCGTGCCTCCTCGATTTTCGTGTTCTGTAAGGCCAGGCTGGGGGTGGGGAGGGGTGGAAAATATGCAACTGTGCTTGTAAATAGGTATGTGTATAAAGATAAAATGTGTTTCTGTGTTCCCGTCTCTCTATATACATATGTGTGTTCATCTCATCTGTAGAGAGAGTGGATACTGCACCTTTTTAAGACAGGCAGAGCAAGCCAATGCAAAAAGTCTTTACTCTGGCAAAACCTACACTGAACGTAATAGCAGGTTATTGCAAACCTGTCCTCGGTACTTATTAATCGTCCGGATCAAACACATTAAAGGATAGCGTGAATGAAAATAGGCTGAAATCCGTCTGTTGTCCTTTCAAGGGCAATGAAAACGAGGTACTGACACCAGGATGAACGCAACAGCCTGCTCCATAACCTGGAGAGGGGAAGGAGGTGGGCCAGGAAGTAGATGGGTAAGAGGAAAATTGCCATTGTCAGGAAAACTAAATGCAATTTTAGGTGGCCCACACCTGAGATGAGTAAATAAGCCACAGATCTTCTTTGCCTCCTGTCTCCAAGGCTGTTGTAGTCTCAAAAAAGCGCTAAGGGCAGACGAGTGCTGGTCTCAGACGTTCGGGATGACCTAGGGGACAAAGCCTCGGGAATGGGGGCTCAGCCGGACGAGGACCCCGGTGTCCCCTTTCTCCCTCTCCCACCGGGGTCATTCTGTCGCAGCCTCGAACATATCTTCCTAGTTTAATACAAACCTCGTGGCGCAGATCTGCTTCCTCGGGCTTCGACGGGAGCGCCGCGATCTTCCGGGCCCCCGGGAGAAACGCACCGGCCGCTCCCCGGGAGGGGGACCCTGGCGGTGTCGGAGGGGTGAGAGAGAGTGGGGACACCAAAATTATTTATACATGTCCTTTACTTACACGGACGGCTCTTCCTCCCCATCTACCGGCAAAAGCCAATTCTGTGTAGCTGCTCGGTGTGTGAGCATCTGTGCCCGTGACTTTTGCGGGGAGCATGGAAGGCTCCCCCTCTGTTCTCTCCACTTAAGCCCTCGTTG
>NW_008692142.1:0-251 GCF_000695815.1 Acanthisitta chloris
CACACGAGAAGGGAGTGGAGACCCCCTCTGTGGGAGAAGGAGACCCCCAGGGCACGGTGGGACCTCGGGAATAGAAAGTGGGACAGCCGGGAAGGGAGTGGAGAGCTCCCGAAGGGAGCACAGATCCCCCGGGCAGGGAGCAGGACTCCCTGGGGTAGAGAATGTGAGCTCCGGGAAAGGAGCGGGGACCACTGAGGACAGAGCGAGGACCCTGTGGGAAGGGAGTAGAGAGTCCTGAAGGGATCACAGAA
>NW_008692142.1:266-952 GCF_000695815.1 Acanthisitta chloris
AGCAGAGAGTGGGACCCCCGGGAACAGAGAGTGGGACACCCAAGGAGGGAGGGGGATGCTCCTGAAGGGAGCACTGATCCTTGGGGTAGGGAGAAGGACCCATGGGAATAGGGAGTGGGAGCCCCAGAAAAGAAGCTGGGGACAGAGTGAGGACCCTATGTGAAGGGAGTGGGGAGTCCCTGAAGGGATCACAGACCCCCTGGACAGAGAGTGGAACATCCAGGAACAGAGTGGGACCCCCAAGAATAGAGAGCAGGAGCCCCAGGAAGGAATCCAGGACCACCCAGGGCAGAGAAGGGTCCTGCCCCGGTGGGAAGGAGCGGGTGGCAAAGACACCCCATTCCCACCGGTGAGACATCAGAGTAGGGACCCTGGGGGGGCTCAGCACCCAGACCCCCAGACTTCGTGGTGCCCCCAGGGTCAGGCGCTGCTGGGGGCTAGGGGCTGCAGGCTGGGGACCCTGAGCTGCCAGGAGGGTTTCCTGGGACACCTTGACCAAGAGGACAGGGGACACCCCTGCTGGGGGCTCCAGGCAGGGACGGGGTGGGAGAGCCTGGTCTGCCATCCCGGCTGGGACAGGGCTGGGGGTACCTCACCTCGGCCCCCCAAACCTGCTCCCGGGACCTCTGCATCCACAGACCGCCCAGCCAATCAGCATTCGTGCTCCACACAGCCAATCAGTGCTC
>NW_008692142.1:1028-2012 GCF_000695815.1 Acanthisitta chloris
CAGCCAATCAACACGGCCGCAGCCCAACCAATCAGCATGCGAAAAGCTCAACCTGTCAGTAAGGACTTCAAGCCCAACCAATCAGCAGCCAGTTCCATAGTTCCTAGCCAATCAGAATTGGGGGCCATAGTTCCCAGCCAATCAGCATTGAGGCCCACAGATCCCAGCCAATCAGCACTCCCGCAGACCCTGTGCAGGTGGCCCAAGGGCCCCATGGACTTGGCACATGGGGCAGGAGGAGCCCAGGGCCATGGTGCCACCGCCGTCCCCCACAGCCACTGTCCCCTGCAGTGACAGAGCCCCACCAGGTCCCTTATCCCCACAAAAGCCGTGGGAAGAGGTCCAGAAGCAGCCAGGGCTGTGCTGCTGGCTGTGGGGTGTGCCCGGAGGGAGGAGGAAGGCTAAACACTCTGTCCCAGCAAGGCTTCTGGTGACAGAGCCCCTGGGGACAGGGGCTGTGGGGACAGGGCACTCCTGTGCCTGCCCTGCTGCCCTGGCCACAGTAGGGAGTGAAGCCATGGCTCGTGACACACTCTGGCCACTTATCCCCAGCCTGGGGCCACGGGTGGGACCCACAGTAGGGGTGGCAGGTGATGTGCCGTGGGGTCCTTCCCATCCCATGGACCCCCAGGAGTGGGGACACTCAGCTTGGGAACTGCAGACACAGCTCACAGAGGATGTGACCCTGTCCCCATGACCTGTCCTGTCCCACACCCCCTGCGGTGTCCCTGTCCCCTCCCCTATCCCCCTGTCATATCCTTTCTTTATCCCCATGTCCTGTCCCTATCCCCAACTCTTGTCCCCTCATCTCACCCACTGTGGTGTCCCCTGTCCACTATCTCTCTGCCCCACATCCTCTCTCCCCACCCCGTGTCCCCATCCCCATGTCCCACCCTGTGTCCCATCCCATCCCTATTTCCTGTCCCTATCCTGTGTCCTATCCTTGTTTTCATCCTGTGTCCCTATCCCCTGCCCCTGTCCCTA
>NW_008692143.1:0-19575 GCF_000695815.1 Acanthisitta chloris
GCCGGGGGGGTCGCGAAACGTCAGTATTGCTCTGAGGAACATTCGTTTCTCCCAGCTGCTCCTAGTAGCTCGTGCAAATTATGCAAACATTTGCATAGCCTCTCGGAGTGCAAGTTCCCAGGCTCTTTTCCTTCTGCGCCCCATGGGTTTTACCGTAGCGTGCTTATGATTCTGTTTTTGAGGTGTCTGAGCATGGGGAAGAAAGTCCGTAAATCCTTGGAGCGCATGCATTAATGAAAGCTTTTCTCTTTGCAGGTTTTGCTGTGGTATATTTTGTCATTATGAGATGTCGTCTACCAGTGCTTCATTTGTGCAAATTAAATTTGATGACTTGCAGTTTTTTGAGAACTGCGGTGGAGGGAGTTTCGGGAGTGTCTACCGAGCCCGATGGATTTCTCAGGACAAGGAGGTGGCTGTCAAGAAGCTGCTCAAAATAGAAAAAGAGGTAAAAGTTTACTTTTCATTCACTTTGTCCACTGTGATAACAAGAACAGAAATTCTTTTCTAGTGTCTTACATCCTCTGGGTAATGGAGGCAAACCGCCTTGGGCTTTTTGTTTGTTTATTTACAAAACCCCACAACTGTATGATGTTACAGCAAAGACATACTGAGGGGGCTGATTTGAAGCATTACTGGTTTACTGTTTGCTGTCCTACCCCACTTTTCTTGTTTAGCATCTTCTCTTTGCACTGGCCCTGAGGAGCTAGCTGCACTTGTGGAGTTAGTAATTTCCCCTTGATACCAGTGAGCATGTTGCTAGATAGGCAGAGGTAGTGTTCACTGTCATTGCCTGATTCCAGTTTCTCCTCTAGACATCTGGTCTCTTACGCACTGTGGTTTGCATCCGTGTGTCCACTATAGCCTCAGTGTGTGTTGCCTCTTCCCTGTCTGCTGCAGGTTTTGATCTGCAGCAGATCCCTAGCTCTGAGTTGGTCATAGCCACATTTCAGCTTGGTGAGGTAGGTTTAAGTCTAGCCATTCTACCAGTCTCCTTCCCTCATGGCATCCTGGAAAACTGGACAGGTCCTTAGCAATCCTGAGGATAAAAGCAGAATTAACCTACTGCACCTTTACCAACTAAGGTTGGTTTGCTGTTTGGGGGGGTGGGGTTTGTTGGCTTTTTTTTAATGTTTTTAATACGATTTTTAGGTTTGCCTGAAAATCCCTTTCACCCCTCAACTTTGTACAGTCACAGCAGAGACATGGCATATGTGGTCCTCACAGTGCTCCAGTCTGCCTGCTGCTCACCACCACAGATGGAGCAGTGAGGACACATCAGTGTAGTGATGGATTGCACAGTTACTGAACTGCTGTTCCAGCATGACTATATCTAACTTGTGTACAACATCCTCAGAGCGTTTTAGGAAGACAGTAGCAAGCTGGAGAACAGCAGAGCAGCGCTAGGGATAATATGCTTAGTAAATAATCAGACACCAAAGTTCATCCACTGCTGCAGCAACCGAGCTGGTATGATTATGTCATGCTTAGTGATGTGATAAGCATGTTTGATCATGATTAAGCAAGTTGCTGTCTCAAATAATCTAGAAGGATCTCGTGATTTTTCCAGAATGGTGGAAGATTTATACATTCTGTCTGATCTCAGTTTATACTGTTCTGTTTATTTCTACTATTTGTTAATATCACAAGATACACGAAGACGAGTAAAACTGATGCTATGCAGTATCAGTGACATGCTCCTTAAAAGTCATCTGTCTGGCAGATCTCAGTAGTGATCACTGAAATACCTTTATTGCATGTCTGTTTCTGGGGGGACTGCACCTGTGTCTGTGCTAGACCTGTTGCTATATATATACTTCAAGCATTTTTGAAAGAAAATTGGAAAACAGTGTTACTGCATCTTGTGATGGCATAAACCTTAGTGGAATGGGAAATGATGGAGAAAGAAGGACAGACCTATGTATTACTTGATACAGTTGGACCATGTAGCAAAACTACATTTTTAAAAAACAGCCCAACACAAAGTTCAGCTTATAGTAACAAGGAACACAGGTTGTACACTAGGAAAAGGAAACCATATGCCAGAAAGAATTGATTATTTAAGGGTTTACTTAGGAGTTATTGAAGACTTGCAACTTGTTAAGCGCTCATACCATGGTGCTGTTAGGCAAATTAGGTTAATGTTCTTGCATATCTAAATGAGGATCAAGTCATCTGTAAGAACCAGATGTACTTCATCTTGGTATGTGGCACTGGGCAAATTGTTGTTAGGCAGTAGGTGCAGACTGGTTCTGTTGTGTTTAAAAGACTGTGAGTGAAATGAAAGGACAGCCCAAGGGGGACAGCAAAATGCACAGTGGGAAGTTAAGGAGAGTGGGGTTGTCAAAAGGGGGTGATGGATATCATCCATCAGGATGAGTTGACATAAGGAGAGGAAGTGCCTTCCAGCAAAAATTTGTGTGTTTTCCTTCAGGCTTTCCTTTGCAGCTTAAACTAACAAGACAGGTTATGTCTGGGAGCAGCTTGGTGTGGGCACTTTATCTTGAATAAAGGTTTCTGTGAAGGCAGCAGAGAGGCAAGTGGTGATGCCTTAAATAAGTCTATCAAGCTTTGGCAGAACTTGTCTGTCAGCAACCTTAGAGAATTGAAAATAAGAACTTGTTTACAAAAACTGCATTTTCATATGGAGAAAATGGTGGGCTTGTTTAATCTAGTGCAGAAAGTTATTGCAAGAACTTTGGACTTTGAAGCCAGACAAACTGGAATGGAAAAAAAGCACAAATTATTAGGAGTGAAGATGAGTAACGCTTGGCAGAGACAACAAACAGAAGGAGTGAAGATGGGGAATCCTTTTCATCTCTTTTTGTCTTCTCATTGAGATGTCTTTTTAGACAATTGTTTTTGTCAAGTTGAGCTCAGCACAGGAGCAGCTTGCTGATGTATAGTGTGGTCTGTGCCATACCAGAGGCCAACCTCAGTGGCTGAAAGGTCTCTTCTGACCTTAATGGCTGTCAGTCAGTTTACATATGTAGTGTTTTCATCTGCAGTGATGACAATAATGAACATCTGTGACTGAACTGTGCTGAAAGTCATGGTGAGGCAATGGCTGCTCTGATAGCAGTACAAAAATAACATACTGTATGTATCTGTGTTTAGTAGATATTTGGATGTATTTAATCCAGAAAACTAATTGTTACTGTTTTTAGCTTATTTGAAAGGAAGTGTCCTTTTAACTCCATGGCTGATTGTCTTGTATTTCTGTTAACTGCTGCCAATAACCCATAACAACTGATTAGAGGGAAAACAGAGGAAAGTTGTGAAAAGCTTGCTCAGAGGAATTTTGTGCTAGCCAAGTCCAAGGGCACAAGCCAAGTCAATAGAGCTGTGGTATCATTCTGCAAATATGTTGTATCTGTATGTCATTTTATTAAACAAGCCAATCACAACCAGCAAAGATCTTGCAGGTTTTATGTTAGCCAAGTGGCTAACAAGTTCTGACATGTGAAACAGCAATTTTAGTTCCAGCATAAGCCTACTAAAATATGTGCTTAGAAAAACTTAGAAATATTTGGAAGTGTGTTACTCAGATAGATTGCTTCAAAACTCTTTAAAATTTGAGAAATAAGTCTGCAATGCATTAACTTTTTGTAGACAGGCAGTAATTCTCTTCATGGGAAGAGGTGTGTGTTTATGTGAATAAAATAGGCCTAAATAGGTCTGCTGAGAAAAATGTTCTGCAAGCCCTTGATTAGAGTATCAGATCTGAAACTGGACAAGACAGAAGCTGATAAAGTAAACCATAGGAGTATGGCCTGAATGATCAAATAACAGCAAAACCAAAATTAAATTGCTGTTTTACTATCCATTAAAGCACTTGAACAGTTTTAGGTTTAGCAGGGAACAGGACTTCCTTGTGAATTGTTTTATGGACAATCAGACTGTCGGCGTGATGTTTATGATGCATGTGGCGGGAGTAGAAATGCCTCCTGTGGCAGGATGTGTGCTTTCTCCTTTTGCTCTAAGTGATAATTGTGTCCACTCATTGAAGAAAAATGCACATCTACTAGTCAGGAAGTTATTTGGTATTTTTGTGAATGAATTATTGGATAAGCCCATAATTTGGCTCCCACTGAAATGAATGGGAGAGATCGGGCCCAGGGGCCTTATTCTGCAAATTGCTAGCAGTTCTTTTGACTCCATTATCTTGAGCAGGATAACTGCTGGAGTGAAATGTTACCAATGTTGTTTTATGCCTTGCCACATTAGGTTTTCACTGAACAGTGCTCACCTCCTTCAGTTGTACATCTCTGAAGTTCACCTGTTATTTGTCACTGCTTTTGAAGGCAGTGCCGTTGGTGGTAGTTTGTTGGCAGCTAGAGTGTGGTTCTTCACAGGGAGATCAGTTACTGCTGGAGTTTCACCTGGAATTTGAATTTAATTTTAATATCACTGCTCTTTTAAAGTACTCTATGGTCCATCAGCTGTGTCTGTGCTATTGATGGGCAGCAGTATTGCATCTGATTTGCTTGCTTCAGCCATTACAACCAGGGTACTTGGGTACAAATCATTTGATTTCATGCAGTGCAGTTGTTCCCAGACCCCTTCAAAATGCTGGAAGTGGTCTGTGCAAGCTGCAGGAGAGTGGTGGAAATAAACCACAGTAAAATGTAACTGTAATCATATTGGGAAATGCTTAAATACATCTGTGAACTAACAGAACTAACTTGTGAATAAAAGATGTTAAATTGAGTAGGATTAACTATGTGTGCTTTGTTCAGTCATGTCTGTAATGCATGTGAGTTTTATGAGACTCAAAATTAAAACATGTTTTCTCTGGTTTTGATGCTATATTGCCTGAAGTCTGATTATCATGGAAGTTAATTTTATATTGTCAGGGTTTCTTGTATGTAATGCGTGTGCAGGAAGCTTTAGGGGATTTTTAGTGCTTCATAAAAAATTTCATATGGAATATAATGCAGCTTGTTCACTATTTTGATTTTTATGATCGACTTCTGGAAAGGACTGCCCAGAAAACATTCTGAAGGGGATGAGTTAAGTATAACCACATGCATGTCACTAGACTTAGCTCACTCATGTTTGCAGTGCTATAAAAGAGCATGTGGTAATTTTAATGTGGGTCATGAGAGTAAGGACTGGGAATGACTTTCAAGAGTAACAAGAGAAAAACAACAGAGTAAAATAAAGCAAAACAAGCCAAACTAAGCTGAAATTGATACTTCGTCCTGACAGGACTAAAAATAGTAGATGTTCTTTTTGCTCATGGTTTATAGCTGATATGGGTGCTGTGGTGCCAGCCTTGAATGACTCTCCACACTGGGTCCTGGCTGTAATGAAGGGCAATTTTAACACTTTTTTATTGTTTTATTAGCTCTTTCTAGGAGCTCTTACTCCTTTACCTTGCTCACATCTGAGTCAGCAAGTATGGAGAGTGATTCAAGATAATACCTTCCAGAAAATATCTGAATTTACCTGGTTCCAGCTCAGCACGGCAGGAATGGCAAGCCCTGCGTTGCCAACTCGTGGTCCTTTGGTGCAAGTGCTAATGAACAGTGAGAGAGGGCTGAGAGTGGGGGCAGTATGAAGGTACATAAGGTGTAGGGCTCAAATATAGGAACTTTCCAGACATATCTGCACCTATATTGAAAAGCTACAGAGTTCACAAAAATGAAAGGTTGTATAACCCTGAAGTAAGTGATGTCATGGGAGCCCTTCCATCCTCATATTCATTTAAAGAAATACTGCTGTATCTTGTGAATAGCTGACAGGAAATAAAACACTGTTTTTTATACTAGAGGGGTGTCTTAAAAGTCTTAGTTTCTGTTTTACAGAGTGGTTATTTTTCAGGGCTTTCTGGTTTTTTTTGCATTGGTTGTTGTTATATTTTGGCAAAGGAATTGAGTTGGATCACTCCTCTTGGTGCTGGCTAGGGTATTCCCAAGAGGTATGAAGAGGATACTCAGAATCCCTTATAGACTGGAAGTTGTCAAAATTGGTTCAGATGCTCCAGCTGTTGTATATTCTGTATGTTGCAGAATAAATCATTTTGGATAGGACACACTTCTGACTGCTTCTGAGTTTGCCCTACTCTTGGCTTTCATTCAAGGGGTATTTTCTGAAGGACTTTATTTTGTAAATGTATGTCATGTTTCTAGGTGTCAAGAATGTCACTGCATTAGATTTTCTTAGTGGTTGCTTTGGATAAGACTGCATTGTAAGTGTCAAGTAGCATATGTGTTGCAACCAAAATATTGTCAAAATCCCATTGGTATTTGGGAGGGAACAGTACAATGAAAGATGGTGTAGCATTGCCAGAATACAATTCTTCTTGGGAAGAACAGGCTTTAGTTTCATTTTGTCTGTTTTATGAAACCTCATTCCTGTGTCTCTGGTTCCTAAAACAATCTTGGAAATGCAGCAATCCAGACACAGAAACATTTTTGTCTGTATTTTGCTACATTTACTGTAGCAGGCTTTGTTACTTGTGTATGTAAACATTCTGATACCAAGTTTTTCATTAGATGAGTAATGTCTTTGAGAGTTGCCTCATGTTAAGTAATGAGTATTTGTAGTACCAGTTGTGTGGCTTACTGTTTTGTTTTTTTACTAGCTTAATTGAAGGTTCCTACTTACACAGGCTTGTGTATACACATTCTTTTAAATCAAGCCAATTTTGGGTTAATGTGATATAGACATCAGCTTCAATGAAACTGGCCTGTCAGGCCCAGACTGGGAATCCATGGCTTCAGAAGTTATTTTGAGTCACTTGAGACACAGTGACTGGCAGTGTTGTCATCTTAGCTTGCAGTAAATGAAAAGCAGTTTCACAAGTGCTGGGAATCTTGCTGTAGCCATATTTAAGGAGTTAGCCTATCCTTTTTAATCAGCTAAACCACCTGATTTTGTACTGAAATTGTAAAGAGTCAAGTGCACATGTCGTTCTCTTGACTGGTAGCTAGCTTTGAACTGTTGGTACATAAACAGATTTGATAAACGGGTAAATGAATAAGCTAAGATGCACCAGATGTGTCTGTTTCTTCCTTTTGCACATCTTTTGAATTACCCTAAACCTTGTAAGTGAGAAGTGAGATTACATTGCATGTGCTGCTGGTTAGGAACATAGGTGCAGCTGCCATAGCTCAAGTGAGTTATAGGAACTTACTGTGCACCTGATCCCTGGGTTAGGCATATCTCTGTGAGGTTTGGAGCCTTTTACCTCAGTTATCTTTAATTTTGGTGTTATGTTTGGGTTTTTTTTTCAGAAGGTCCAATATCTGCAGGTGAACTAGTTTTTATGCCAGTTTCCAACAAGTTATGACTGAATTGTTTAGAATAGGGAGAAAATCTGTCTCTGTTTATAAAGCACTCTTTCTTATCCTTTTTGCTATCCATGATATGCAGCCTGTTAGGATATTATTGCATATTATTTAGTCTCATAATTAGTTTAATTCTATCATATATTGTCTTCAAAATTATCCTGTCAATCAGCTGCAGGTTTTTGTTTGACAGTGGGTTGCTCACGTTGCCTGTAGATATTTAGCTGCAATTAAGGCTATTTTTCCTAGGGTAGGTTTGTTGTTTGGGATTTTTTTCTTTTTAAATTTTGCTCTAAATATATTTCTCCCTTTTCTGTTTCTTTTTGCCTGGACTCAGTTGTTATTTATAATTTGGAGAAGAGGCTGTGTTGCTTATTTCTCCATGCCAGCAACCCTTGACATCAAATGGCAGCTCTTTTGTTTCTCCTCCCATGACATTCTGTGACCCCAAACTTCTGTTGAAGTGATCAACTGCAAAATGGTATTTTTGGATGTTTAAGCTGTCCTGAAGCTTTCCTGTAGGAATCTCATGGATGCAGTAGAGATTCTTTTTTCTCCAAGCCGTGTTTTTAGGCTGTTGGAGGCTCAAGCAATTCAAGGTTGGTTCAAGTTAAGACTTGTCGAGACATTTCTAACAATATAGTTTTCTGAAAGTTACAATAGAAAATCACATAGTAGGTGAGTGGAAACTTTAGAGATGGTAAGTGATTGCATGTTTGAGTCTTGAGTGCTTTGAAGGATAATTTAAATGTCTGTGACCCACACTGAAATCTGTTGGCGTTGCAGTTCCTGGGAATGCCAATTAAGTAACCTGCACTCACTGCAGCATACAGTGACAAATTGTCTCTGATGATTCCAGAGTTGCTGTTGAGGTGTGTAGAAGTATTCTTTGAATCTGACACAGTTTCTGGGTTGTTGCATGCCTGTGTAATGTTCAGATGAAGTCAGAGGTCTGTGCTGCATTTGATGTGATCTGAATCTGGGACCATCAGTTTCTACAGGTGTATTCAAAGTTGTACAGGGGTGCCACAGTGCTGGGAACTCCAAACTGCCTGACACACACATGGGAGCAATGGAATTTTTAACAACGTGTTTTGTTCTTTTGAGAGTGCAGTAAAATAGTAGGACTAGATAGGTCCTTAATTTTAGACTGGCTGCATATGAGTTGTCTAAGGGTTTGGAACAGAAAAAAATCCCTGAAAACAAAGTTTAAGAAAAAATTTATATATCCTAACTTTAAGGCAAGCATCAAAATCAGTCTTTTTAATTGTAATGACACAACTAAGACTGTAAAAGTTATTTCATATTTACCTATTGCCACTTATTAAGGTGCTGATAGAGAAAGTTTCCTTTTTAAGATGACAATATAAACAGTCACAAGGAAACATTCAGACCTGTTTATGTTAGCTGGAGGCTGCAGAAGAGCCCAGAGAACAGCTTCAGCATTAACTCTTTCTCTCATACTCAGTTAATTGTGCTAACACACCAGGGAAACGAGGCCAATAAGGGCAAATATGAAGCTGCTCTTCTGATCTGGCTGCCTCCAAACTGTTCTCTTGGACTTTTGAAATGTTTCATCTGTTACAGTTCAGATACTGGAGAAGAATCCTTTTTGCAAATACATGTTTGTTTATTAGATTAATGTTTAGAGAATCTACATTCTGCATAATTTCTATTTAATAAGGTCCAGCTCCACTGGAAAACTGGAAACTGGCCCCTCTGTGGCTGCACCCCCTCAGCAAAGTTGGGCCTGGCCCTGATGTAACTGAGAGGGAACAGTGCCACACACCTTCCCACTTCTGCCTCTGGTTGCTTAATTATTTTACTGAAAATTTCTGAAAATTGAGCTCCCTTGTGGCTAAATGTTGTAGGCAAGGGAGAGAAAAAAATCATGTCGTGATACACACACCTGTTCAAATAGCTGTGGGTTTTGTGTTGGGCCACCTGAGTTTCCAGTAGCCACATCAAAAATAAGCATATTTTGTAAGAACCCTTGAGCTGCTGTAGGAGAAGTGATGAAACTATTGGTAGACATCAGAACACAAGATGCAGTTGTTTGTACAAGTTGCTCTTTGGGAGGTGGGCAACCCAAAAACCAGGCAAGCCTTTCAATGGAAACTGAGGTGCTCTACAAATTATCACCTGACAGAGGCAGAATAGGAAAGATGAGTAGGTTGTTCTGGAAACTTGTTGAAATAATCTAGTTGGTGCACTCTTGAGTGAACAAATTATCTTTTCCTTTTCCTTGGAAGAGTCATAGAGCAGAGAAAGTGTAGCGTGTGCCTGTGTGTAGTTAGAGGGGGGAAAACCACATAAATTGCTTTTTGTCTAATCAAATAACAACCTTAATTTTAGTAATGTCAGATGCATTTGAGGCTTATAAGTAGTGATTAGTGGGTTTTTGTATTTGTGAGCTGTGTACTTTTAATCTCCTAAACCAAGGAAGAGGGTTTTTTTACATGCAGATGTCTGTGTATGCTGAGGTGCTGCATGTGATATAAGTATGTAGCAACAGATGGCTAAAGTTCAGAGCTGCTGAATTCCTCTTTCTTTTGGATGTTGCCTGACTTGTACCCCCTGTAAGAGTTTATGAGCGCCCTAAAGGCAAATACAAGATCCAGAACCTCACTCAGTAGGACCATGCATTTTGGAGTTTTGCTTTTAACTTTTGCTTTCTCAGTTGTTTATATATTTGTACCAATGTCTTTATTGTAAGGTCTTCTGTCCGAGCCAGTGTCTCATCTGTCCTGTGCAGAAGTTGGCAGTAATGTGGTTTCTGGCACTGTGTCCCAAGTGGTTTACTCTGTTCCCATTGCAAACCGCTTCCCTGTAAGCACTGTAATTCTGGAAGGAGTCCTGCAATTTTTCCCTGACCGGGAATAAAACTCAGTCCTCCTGGGATAAACAAGTACTCTGTTGTTACTTAATAAATTTGAAATCTGCAGTATGATATCTCCTGCCTTCTCATTACCCTCTTTCTGTGCTATGCCGTGAGAAGGGGGATGTTCCCTGCCTGTTAGAGCTGTTAGCAGGACAACTGTGAAGTAACAGCACTAACAGGGTGCCTGACTCAAGAAATTCAGGGCAAGTGACACTTGATTCTGTAGCGGCACTGGCATTGCCTGTTAGCTGTAGTGACATTGGTCATTGCCTTGAAACTGTGACCAGAGTTCCCTTTTTGAGAAAGGAAAAATCTGCAGACCCATTTCAAAGACCAGAGCAGTTGCTTTGTTTGTCTTTTTGAATCTGTATTTCTGCCTTTTTTTTTTTTTTTTTGCTTGGTCAATGTTTAGAACTATTGTAAAAGTAAATGTGACATGAGGACTGAGATCCTGCAGCTACAGCTCCTTTATAATTACATATTCAGCCACAACTGTACAAAAGAAAACGAGAGTCCCTTTTCCTTTATGTACTGTATTTCAGTTTTCCCTTAGGTTTAAATTGGCATTTTGGGCTATGTTCGCTGGAGCCACTGAAGAGCTTATCAGAAAAAGAAGGAAACAGAGGGAGGGAAAGAAAGATAGATTTCCAAATGACAAGCTTTTGAATAGTCCAAGTTCAATCCCTAAAACAAAAAGTGGAATCTTTTTTTTTTCTAAATAATGTGCTTTACAGTCTCACCTCTCATCTTGAGAAACATGAAAGAGCAAGTAAAAGAGATGACCCAAATCACAGAGTCCTTTGAAAGAAGAAATTCAGCTGTTTTGAACACTTACAATCAAAGGAAGTGGTTTCCCTAATTATATGAACTATGTGAAAGCTCTCAGAATAGCTCTTCCACCCCAGGATTCCTTGCACTTTAGAAGTTTGCATAAAAGCTCACATGGAGAATCAGATGCAAAGTGTTTGATTCAAATTTTATTAGGCAGAAGTGAGCATACATTCGTATCTCTGAGTTTAACAGCTGCTTGGGTTTGGACCACAAGCCTGGGTTTGATGGATTTCAGTCCTATACTTTTAAATCTTTCACTCTTCAGGTTCTCTGGTGAGACACCCCTATCGAGAAAAGTGGAAATGAAAAAATAGAGAAGGGATAGAGGGGTCCCTTTGTGAGCTTTCAGTTGAGGTTTCTTCACCCTGATTAGGCTGTTCATTGTTGTGAAAACCCATCGCTGTACACAGCTTTTAAAAGAAAAGGAATTTTGCATCCTCAGATTTGAAACTGTATAACTTAAAATATATATTTGGAAGAATTGGGGATCTGAATTCTACAGCTTCAGAATTATTCTAGCACCACCATTTACTTCATCTCATCAAAATTCTGAATTCAGTAGAGTTTTTGAACAAAAAAAGCAGTATTTTCAGGAGTCTATTACACTTTGTGCTTTCTTTTGTACATACACAGTAATAAAGGTATGTTAGTCTAAACTAAACAGTGAGACATCTGAAAAGATGCAGGACACTTCTAAAGGCTTAAGATCTCTGGTTCTGTCCCTGAGGATACAATATGGAATAATTAATGGTTGAAATATTTAAAAATACTGTTTGCAAGGTTTGCAATAATATGCAAGTCCATCACATTTGCTCTGCACAACGGCAATCTCAAAATGGTCTCATATTCCCCACTCAGAGCAACTATAGTCATTATATCTAGATTTGATAGAGACAGAGGTAATTGATGAAATTGACCTCGAGGAGAAATCTTGAAATCCTTCAGAGTACAACAATTCAAACTCAAGAAGCAAAAAAGTCGGAAGGGTTATGACTGTCTTCCGCATATACAGGATCAGCCAAACCCTCTTAGACAAGGTTAGAAAATGGGAAGCTGTGGTATATGGGATGTTGTTATTCCACACCAAAGGACCTGTTGTAGGTTTGAATATGCTCTGTGCCACCAAAACATCATGGTGCTCCTGGGCCCTGGATCCAGCTTGTGAGGTCAGTTCATAGTGTTGAGCTTTGCTCAGAGCATAAATCAAACAGTTAGTAATTGAGCAAGGAGTATTGGCATTGCTAGAACAGGAAGAGATACAAGTTCTCTGCAGTGCTAAGATTCAGACTGGAATTGTCATTAGCTGCAGCATGATGCCTTCTCTTCAGCTTTTCAGGTACAGCTCATGAGAAAGAGGTTTTGTCGGACTCTGCACAGTATGACCCCAGTCCTGAAGTTCCTGTGGGCTTATGTAATACAGTCCCCACTTCCTCTTTGCTGTTTCGTTTATCACAGGTCCTTGGAAAGCACAGTGCAGGGTGCTGGAGAAAGTAGTGCAAGTCAACTGTTTTCTTTAACTGCAAAATAGATGATCTCTGTTTTATAACTGGCCTTTTAAATGTCATTCATTCCCCATTAGGGTATGTGTGTTGGTCCTTGCATATTAATTTCTTATGTGTCCAGAATTTTTCTAATAAAATGATGAAAGAGAAAATTCAAATGAAGTCTGAAGGTGCAGATTACTGGTGTGGAAGTAGAAACTGACAAATGGAGGAATGCCAAGGCCCAGTGTGGTTGCAAGATGTTCTTTCCCTTTTTACATGTCTACCCTAAAATAGATTGTGGCTGCATTGTGGAGTATTACTGCGATGCTGTTATTTTTGCATTCAACTGTCCTCTATTTACTGCTTTTCCTGTATCTGTGTCCTTTCAGAAATTTTTGTGTATTCATGTGTGTGAGAGCAGTTCTCAGAAACATTTTGCACATGTTAGAGAATGAGAATTAATGGCATGTGTGATGCTGTGATTTTTCCACTTTCCAGTTTTCTTTGGAGGAAATGCTCCTGGCTTGCATGTGCTCTGTTCCACCAAACCATTGCAAAGGAGTTGGAACAGGTCTTAGGCTTTGCATTCTCAGTTTGGCTTGTTAGTCAGTTTTGTTCTTTCTAGGGGGTTCAAACTGCAGAGCCAAGGCTGTGGCACAGACATGGGTAGAGGTTACAGTACCTCTGGTCATTCTGTCCTAACTTCGGGGAAGGAATTGGTTTGGGATATTGTTGTTTTGTCGGAGAAGAGCAACAAGAAAGTCAGACTTTTGGCTTAATTTGATATCCTGTGGTGGTACAAAAACTCTGAGTCTGTTCATGAAACTCAAAGCAACCACCTTCATAGGTCACTCTAATTAGTCTCACTCTTCTAGATAGATTCTTCTGGATTTCCACTTTCTGCAGAGGTCAGAGATACTGGTATTCAAGTTCTTGCCATTTTAAACAATTTATTTTGAGGGTAACCATTTGTATTCTTGCATAGATAATGATGTCAATATATTTTTAAAAGCATTTTCTGAAAGTAACATCTTTATATAGCAAGGATTAGAAATTAAGTAGTTGTTATTGCCATATCTATATAAGTAGGTAGCTATAAAGAAGTCTGGATAAGATAGGGAGTTCTGTGTACAAGAAATTAATCAGAAATAGGGGAAAAGCTGAAGTTGCATGTCAGAAATACATAGTAGAGTAGTACTAATAAATGTGGGTTTATGACGCTAAAAGCATTTTTAAAATATTGCTAATTTTCTCCAAGGTTTTATTTATTTATTTTTACTCTTAATGGAAAAAAGATGGAGATACCATGAAGGCAGCCTGAAGAATCCCAAGAAAAAATAAAAATAAACAATGGGTCCATGTTGCATAAAGGTAAAAGCTTAAAATTTCAGGAGTTTTGTTTAGGTTTAGTTTTTGACTAGTAGGGATAGCTTTTGAGCCAAGTTTCTAAGTAAAATGCAGTTTTCAATCTTAGACAAAGAAAAGTAACTATTCTGAAAAGCAGGTAAGGAATTTGTGTCTTGAAACTTTAGTTGTGTTGGGGATGGAGCTTGTGATCCATAGTTGTCTAGGTGGTAGTGTGGACATAGCCAGAGAGTTGCTGTGAAGTATGTTGTTCTGGCTATTGCTTGATGGCATGGTCCCAGCTGAAGGACAGTGATGCTTGGTTAAATTACAGTTTTCATGACCAAGATGGGAAAATACTTCAGTGTAAAGATCATGGCAGCTTTAGAGGAGTGGATAAGGATGCATAAGAATAGCTGCTGCTGTCTCTCTTGAATTCTATGCTAATTGTTCAGCAAAAGCCACTGCATAATGAGATTTGACCGTTTCTAGGTTATCTTATACATATTCCTTACAATTACTCTGCAGACCTCAGAAAAATCACTGTTCTAGCTCAATACGTATAGACACAGCTCCTGGAAGAGGGGATTGGCTTTGCCCATCACTGTCATACCAGAATATCTTTCCAACAAGGTACTCATGAGACTTAGAGTGACTTTGATCTCAGAAATAATTTCCTTGGATATTTTTCCACTTGTTGGGTCTGGAAAGATTCAGGTGTTGCTTATTAGCCACGATACCCTCTCAGCTGGAGTGAGCAAGGAGTCAGAAAGTTTCACCTTTTGTTATTCTCTTGAATTTTAAGCATGTCGTGGGTATTGTTTGCTGTTCTCCATAGTCGAAGCAGGTTTGTATTCAGAATGATTCCAGGTAGCTGGGAAAATTTCCCAACGTTGAGAAGAGAAATTATGATTGCTGAAAACAAAGTGCTCTGTGGGAGCTTAGGTATTTCAACCCTGCTGTTTAGTCCAGTCATCTATTGTTTCTGCTCAATTGCTGGTATTGCTTTGCAGCTGGAGGCAGCTTCGTACTCCAAATCTGCCTGAATTAAATATTTATAGTATTGCAAAACATTGCTCATTTCTAAACTCTTATACCATTACAAATAAAGAGTTTATGCATATCTTGAAAGGTTTTACTATCTGTGAGTAACACTAGTGAAATCCAAACTAAACTTGTTCTTGCCAGATCTTCCTTTTTCAGGTACCTTAATAGTAAAGGCTCGTATAATCTCAAGATGTGTGCTGCAGAATGTAACACTCCTGTTGGATATGTTTGGACATTGTGAATTTCTAGTTGAAATCTGTGTGGAAAATGAGTTATTTATCCATGATCTTCGTGACTTTTTTTTTTTATTATTTTTTATAAATAGCAGTATAACTGTAACTCAGAATTTTTTCAAGCTTATTAGACGTCCTGTAAGGATTTTCTGCAGAAAAAGCCCTTACTTAGTTTTGTCTCTCTTAACAGTCTTTTCTCTCACTGATAGCAGGTTTTTTACCCCCACCATGAGAAAAACCAACACATGATGCTTCAGTTACTGCTAGGTGGGCTCCATGTGGTTGTTGTACTGGGCTGATGGATGACAGTGACAGGAATGAGCCAGTTAGCTTGATGTAAGTCTTACTGCATAAGGCAGAGGATCTATTGCCACAGCACAAGGACAAATCCTCTGTGATTGTTAGAGGGACCAGCCTGCTTTCCATGGACTGAGCAAGCCTTTGCAGTGTTTTGACAGGCATATTTTGAATTTACTAGCTAGTACTTCTAACCCCATAGCCTTCCAATTACCCCTAAAGTGCCAAGTTATGTGCAAAGCTTGCTATAAAAAGTTATAGTAGACTATAAAACTCAGTTTTCTTTTCAAATGGTCAATATCCAATCCATTTTGCTACTAACATGTCCTATGGTGCTGCATGATGCAAATGAATTACTTTAAAATAAATTTCATAAGATGGGATGAGCCTATAACAGCAGATACCAAATTTATGTCTGTATTCCCTATGAAGACAGGCTGAGGAAGTTGGGGCTGTTCAGCCTGGAGAAGAGAAAGTTGTGTGGAGACCTCATTGTAGCCTATCAGTATCTGAAGGGGCTCCAGAGGAGCCAGAGAGGGACTATTAGGAACTGCAGTGATAGGACAAGGGGTAACCAGTTCAAAGTGAAAGAGGGGAAATTTAGGCTAGATATTAGGAAAAAGCTTTTTCTTGTGAGGGTTGTGAGACACTGGCAGAGGTTGCCCAGGGAAGCAGTGGCTGCCCCAACCCTGGCAGTGTTCAAAGCCAGGTTGGGTGAGGCCTTGAGCAACCTGGTCTGGTGGGAGGTGCCCCTGCCCATGGCAGGGACTAGATGAAAGGTCCATTCCAACCCCTAAAATTCTATGTATCTGTGATAGTCCTTCCCCATGGTACATTATGAGAGTTAACAAAACTGACCTGTCTTGGTAATGTGCTTTTGTTTTCTTCAAGGTTGCAACATAAAAGTCAATACAAGGTATTTAATGTGTTTGTTTCTATCCCAGTATCTCCAAAAATGAGAATTGTTTGGTGATATAAAACAGTGGAGTTTAAAATAATGGTAACATGATTATATAGCAATGAGAATGTATTAGTTTCCTGTATATTTCCACTTTTAGTCTCTAGGATTTGTAACAGCATAGGACATAATTTTGGATGCAAATTTTATGCTTTGAAACATTTGCTCAATCAAAATGCTTTAAAGTACAAATTTTGTACGTCATTGTAGATGTGCTTATGGGAATTTAATTCTGTTATTTACAGAAGTGCTGGTGACATCAATCTGAGAATGTAATTTAACTCTTTTCTGTATCGTTTAAGAAACAAGATGCCGTTTCTGAATACAGCCTGAATATTGAGGCTGTCGTCTAAGACAGAACAAATGCTGATAGAGTTTTAACATGTAAATAGGCTATTGAAAATAGCTTTTGTTTGGGATACTCTAAATGAGTACTAAAACAGAAGGCCAAGCTCACACAGCTTTAAATGACATGCAACCATAGTTTTAGAACTACGATTGCTTATTGAAAGAGTTGGTAACACATTTTTGCTGGGAGCATGCCTATTCAAGCATGTGATAACTCTGCTTATTTGCACATAGAAGGCCTCACTGAGGATTCTTTGGCTTTGCTGTGTTCAAATGGCCTTCCTCTTACTGAAGATGGTTCACTAAATTTAACAAACATGCCCTGAACTGGACAATCAGTGTGCTTTGCTTATTACTTGGGGATCCCAAAGCACAAAAATCTTTGTGCGGGTTTTTTTTCCTTAGAAAACTTTATGAGAACAGAAAAATCAGTAGGCAAAGTCCTAAATTTTAATTTTGTATCTGCTTGATTTTCTTTTCTGTGTTCAAAGCTGTAATAATTGCATAACATCCCTGCTGTGTAATTTTTACTTGTAGTTTGTTTTTCTGAAGTTATTTAAGTATCCCTTTATTGCATACTGAGAAGATAGTTTCTTAGCAATGACAGAGTAGTTAGCTAAGACTATGGTATGATAACAATCTAGAAAGAGCTAAATTATGTAAACCATTTCTATATCTTGCTCATTAAGAATTGTATGCAGTTTAACTTGCAAAAGGACAAACAATGAAGTAGTAAAATACTCTCTGCTGTGGATAATTTCTGATTTCTGTCAAAAACTTAACATGTTTTAAAAAGAATCATCATGTGGCTGTGTAATATTTATGTTAAAGCATATCAAACATAAATAACTTGTGGAAAAGTATGCATTTTTTCTTAATGATTTGTCAGCATTAAATTTAAAAAGTCCTAAGCCTGTAGTATTCGAAGATGTGTAAATTTCTAGTGTTTTGTAGCTGAACTGCAGCTTTAGATGCTGTTTGTCTTTAGTATTGTGTCTATAAATGATGTTTTGGGCTTGTTTACCTGGAGAAACAGGTGTATTGTAAGGGGCATCATCCCTTATTAGAGATCAGCGGATTCACAGGAGAGCATTCATGAGCAGGAGTCTAGAAATAAAGGTCTGGGATTTCTGTTAGCATTCTGTATCTTTTTTGTATGTGGCTGTCACTAAGAGAATGATTTTAATAAAACATCAGCTGGCTTCTTCCAGCTGCCCTTTTATTATACTGTAAAACCCCCTGAGAGTAGCTAAGTTGCAACTCTCCCAAGAACATGACAAAGGTCAAAGCCTTTAAAATGCTGTAAGACTGAGGAAAATATACCTTTCCAAAGCTGCCTTAAGTGTGTCTAAATATCTCCTTAATAAACATGGCAAACAGAAAAGTAACTAACCAAGCTTTTGCACAATGTAATAATAATATTATAAGGCAGTTAAGGAAGTTGTGTTAATCACATTCCTTAAGTAGCTAAGCTTGTCTAACTCTGATTTTGCATGGGGTTAAGGTGCCTCTTGCTGTTCAATTAACTGATTTACTAACAGTTGAATTGGTTGGGTCCTGGCTGACCTGATGGTCTCACCAGGGGCTACAGCTATTTCCCATGTTAATCCTAAACCAGTGTGCTCCGACCAGGGTGGAAGGGTGGCAGTACTTTGTTCTTTCCAGTCAGCTGCTCCAAAGGTGCCTGAAAGAAGTGGTGATTGAGTCGCTGTGGGCTCGGTTTGTTCGGACCCAAGCTAAAAAGTCTTTTGATACTGAAAAATCTCTGTGGACAGATGTTCTTTCGCAGTTCCAGCTGTGCTGATGGAATAGGCTGCTAGCTCAAACCCTTGATCACTTCTCTTGACGACAAGTGAGTGCAACAAATTTCTAACATATTTCCAAAGAGAACCAGGTAACTAAAAGATGCTGAGTCATTTGGTCTTTGCTAACTTTAACTGCCTTGGGATAGGGAGCTCTAACAAGAGCAGCTGCAGCTGCTATGAGTAGCTGGCAGGCAACAACACAGCTGTACACAAAGTGCCTCCATCCACATCCTCACCGTCTTTGTGGCTGCAATTAAAGATCTGACGATACAGCCTTGTCTGATTCCCCAGTAATGCCAGCTCAGCATCAGGTGGCCATTGCCCACATCTGCAGTCAGCATCGACCTTGATGACCTCGTCAGAGCTGAGCTGCATTTGCTGCACTGGTACAGGACAGAGCAAAAGCAAGGGAGGGCTTGGGTCATCCCAGTGAGCTGAGGCTTGTGCAGCTAGTAACAAGACCACACCGTCCAGCTGGCTTGCTTTGTACCCTCATCTGCTGCTGGCCATGCTTAGTATCTGTGTTTGTGATTTCTGTCCAGCAGTTGCTGAACACAGACAAGGCCTAGAGGAGGGCCCTGTTGTTACCTGTGGAAACAGCTGAAGATACATGATTATTCATGCATAGTTGTCTGTACTACAAGGTTGAGAGTAGTACTAGCAGGTCTAAAGGCAACTGTAGGGTGATGTCAGTCATAGATGATGTAATTGACATTTCGCATATGCCAATAAGTAGAGATTAAAGAGGCCATAAAAATAAATTATCCATTGAATGCTATGATCCGTACCATGGTGCATATGACACGGTTACACTGTTTGTACACTTAGGGATTACCTGAATTCCAAACTGTTATACTATCATTGTCTTATGAATTGGGTTTGATTTACAATGAGCCAGTAAGTGAGCAGTAAATTAAAATGTTTCCAGTGTAATTTGCTCTGACCTTGGATTTCTTGATAGTGGTTGAATTATGTAAACAGTGGATTAGGTTTGTTTAGACTTCTGAATCCCTTTGACTTCAAGAAATGGCATCTAGTCTGTAATTCCTTTCAGC